>NC_069503.1:748889772-748997272 GCF_027579735.1 Bombina bombina | reverse complement strand
ACCGCCCTTATCTTGTTAATCTTATTACTGGCTCATCACATCACTAAAAGCACAACTGTCCTCTATCCACACCAGCCCCCACCATACCCCACCAGCATGCCGGGAAAAAAAAACAACCAAACTGGACAATATACCACAACCCAGGACCATGCAGCAGTTTTTAAGACAATCTGATCTTACACCAAAGCGCACACAGCAATCTTCAGATAACAATGTACCTGCAACTAGCTCACAGCCCAGTGCCCAGACTGAGAGCCCAAATCATGATACTACGCAGCCAATCACCAGGGAAGACCTTAAAACTTTATGTTCTAAAGAAGATTTCAAAGATATGCTTACAGAAGTAAAGGGCTGGTATAGTGACCTTAAAAGGGACTTATCAAGGGTGACGCAGAGAGTCACCAACCTAGAAGAGAATCATAATACAACCAGTAACGATATCAATCATATGTCCCGCCTTCTCTATGATCAGGAAGAAACCATATACAACTTACTAGAGAAGGTTGAGGACCTAGACAACAGGGGCAGGATGAATAATCTGAGAGTTCGAGGGATTCCCGAATCCATACTTCCAGGAGCCCTGGAGGGTTGTCTACAGGCCCTGTTCCACACGTTAAAAGGAGACGAGAATGCCCCTGAGGTTATTATTGAAAGAGCACACAGGGCCCTCAGGGCCAAGCCTCCTCCTAAAGCACCCCCCAGGGATGTTATTCTGAAACTGCTGCACTTCAAGGACAAGGAGGACATTCTAAAACATTCACGGCAAAAACAGGAAATTACACATGCAGGCTGCCGTATCCAGATCTTCACAGACCTAAGCCCCACGACACTCCAGAAAAGGAGGGAACTTAACCATATAACTACAGTGCTCCGAGAGAAGAAGATAGCTTACCGGTGGGGGTTCCCGGTCAGCATCATTGCCAATAATGGCAACACCACAGCCATCTACAAAGCACAAGATGACTTAACTCAGTTTTGTGAGGCCTTACAGATACACATCCAGACAGAGGACCAAACGAAAGATAGCTCTACATCGAGACCCCCACCCGGGAGCCGAGTGCGATCCGCATCTACCTTTAACACCGAAAGGGGCTCTCACAAACACCCCTCATTAGTGACTGTCGCTGATGATGTGGAGGAACCACATCAACACTCGGACTGCTCGCCCCCACGGCCCAGGCCAGGGGTCAATTCCTGAATCAAGGCTACAGGTCGTATATAATACAATGTTATCTGTAGAATTATCTTTTCTAATGCTGGGTTTGTTGACGGGGATATTACCCTAACTTGTTAGTTACTTATCTTATTAGTTTACTGTTAATATTGATTGCTGTTTTTATAGTTCTGCAGAGTAATATCATTTTATACAACTTCAACCTCCATAGCGAGATTGTACTGTTATTATACCGTAATTGTCTGCATACTCATCTTTCCTATCTCCCACCCTCCTTAACCCCCCCCCTCCTTTTCTCTCCCTACTCCCTCTTCCTGTATCGCACCTGCTACCTACCACTGTACATAGGGCCGAGGAGACCTAGACACCACACATACCACAGACCGACAGAAGGAGAGGGCCTCACAGACCCGACAGTTGCTGCCTGGCCTCCAGCGCACTTGTACACTTACAAACAAACTAAGCACAACCACAGTAGTCTGGTGCTACCTGACCGGACCTCTTACACCCCTAAAAAATGCAGCCGCGCCCCATTAAATTCATGACCATTAATGCCAAGGGACTTAATAGCCCTGAAAAGAGGTCGATCGCTTTCACACAGCTACACAAAGCAGGAGGGGACATTATTTGTATCCAAGAGACTCACTTCAAAAAAGGGAGGGAGCCTAGGTATATTGCCCACAGGTACAACACCTTTTACCTAGCATCAGGCTGCTCAAAGAAAGGCGGGGTAGGCATCTTCGTCAGAAACTCGATACCTTTTCAACCAACCAAAGTTTTTAAAGACACTAATGGTTCCTACCTCTTAGTGGTGGGAATCCTGTTTAACTCTTACATCACCATAGCCAATGCCTATCTACCAAACCAAGGCCAACATATCGTGCTCAAACAGCTGACACAGCTGATCTTGGAGCACACGAGAGGTGTACTGCTTCTAGCGGGCGATTTTAATCTACCACTAGAACCTCACCTTGACACCTCATCAGGGAAAACCACCACACCACACAGAGTAATCAGAACTGTAAATTCACAACTCCGCTCACTAAAATTACATGACATATGGAGATCTCTACACCCAAACACGCGGAACTACACCTTCTTTTCACACCCACACCATGTCTACACCAGAATTTACTACCTCATAACAGACCAACTAGGCCTCTCGCTGATTGGCGATACCGATATACTACCAATTACCTGGTCAGACCACGCCCCTGTAGAATGCACACTAGACTGGCCGGATGTACCTGTAAAACCCTACACCTGGAGACTTGACGACCATACGTTAGACAACCCCCTACACAAACTGACCATTGACACCACACTACGGCACTACTTCAACGAAAACCCACTAGATGCTCTGCCCACCTCCACGACATGGGAGGCACACAAATGTGTAGCAAGGGGGGAATTCATTAGACTTAAAGCCACAGAAATCAAACAAAACAGACAATTCCTCAACTCATCTTTATCACAGATTAGATATTGGGAGTCTGAATTAAAGAAGAACACATCCTCCACCACAATACTAAAGTCCCTGACTGCGGTCAAGACCGAACTGAATAACCACCTTATCAAGGAATATCAGAGAAAGGCATCAATGCTACAACAAAAATATTTTGAGATGAACGACAAAATAGGCCCCTCACTAGCCAAAGCGCTGAAACGCAAGCAACTGAACACGCACATTCACTCCCTAAAAGACGCTCTAGGGCACACACAGAAAGATAGCGTAAAAATAGCTGAGACATTCCGGCGGTATTATGAAGCATTGTACAACATCACCAACAAAAGCTCACAGCCACACATTGACACATACCTTAGGGACATCCAACTACCTACACTCTCCCAAGAAGACTCAGAACACTTAGACAGACCGATAACAGCTGACGAAATTAAGTTAGCTATTAAGAGTATGCCAAATGGAAAGAGCCCAGGGCCTGATGGCCTGGGGGTAAAATATTACAAAGACTTTATACATCATCTACTAGCACCCCTAACACACTTGTTCAACTCACTGCTGACAGAGGGGGGTTTCACTGACCAGATGCTAGAGGCCAATATCACTGTTCTGCCTAAACAGGGCAAAACCCCAGACAGGCCAGAGAACTTCCGCCTGATCTCGCTCCTCAATGTAGACATAAAGATCTATGCCAAGGTATTAGCCAACAGAATCAATAAGATCCTACCTACGCTGATACACCCCGATCAGGTGGGATTCGTACCCGGCAGAGAGGCACGCGACAACACGCTGAAAGTGTTGCAGCTTGTTTCGCATGCACAGCATCAGAACAGGCCTCTCATACTGGTCTCAACAGACGCCGAAAAGGCTTTTGACCGGGTACATTGGCCTTTTCTGAAAGCGGTACTAACCAAAATGAAGTTTAGCGAAACTTTTATCAGACAAATATTCACTCTCTACGAAAACCCCTCGGCCAGAGTAAAAGTCAATGGCCTACTGTCAGATAGATTCCACATAAGAAACTGGACCAGGCAGGGCTGCCCGCTCTCACCGATTCTATTTGCTATTTCAATAGAGGCTTTGGCACAGAAAATTAGAGAGGACCCTCAGATTTCGGGTATCAAAGTCAAATCAAGTACACACAAATTGGCATTATATGCTGACAACGTCCTCCTCACACTCTCTGACATAGAGACTTCTCTCCCCAGAGTCTTAAACACCTTTAGTGAATACGGACAATTCTCTAACTTCCACCTCAATGTAGCTAAATCTGAGATATTGAACATTACTTACGACAAGTTTTGACCACAGCACTGGGCATATGCCCCTTGAGATTACAACATGATAAGCTTAAATATCTAGGGATATACATCTCCCCAGATGCCCAGATAGTTTTCCAAGAAAACTACAAAAGCCTGGAAACCGCATTGACAGCGGATCTATCCAGATGGAAAAACAAATCTATTTCCTGGCTAGGGCGTATAAATGTCGTCAAGATGAACGTGCTACCCAGACTACTCTACATTCTCCAAACGACACCGATTCCCCTCCCAAGGAACTACCTACAAAAAATCCAAAACTTAATTGAACAATACATCTGGGGAGGGGTCAGACCAAGGGTAGCCAGGAAAACTTTATATTTGCCCAGAGACAGGGGGGGCCTAGGGGTCCCAAACATACTAACATACAAACAGGCAATCACGCTGAGCAGACTACTGGACTGGTGCTCTAACGACTCTAACAAAGAATGGGTGCGACTGGACTGTGACATCTTAAACACCAATAACGCAGGCTTAGTTGCCTGGATACTAGAAAAGGATAGGCCCACAGCCACAACAATGTACCCCTTGCTGATAGACTTCTTCTCTACATGGGACAAAATAATAAATACTACATCTCACTTAACAACTAGATACTCCCCATTAACCCCTATCTATCAGAATGCTGCCCTGCCCTGGAATTTACCTGATGGCAGCACCACTATGGACACACCCTTGAAAGATTATGTTTTCAGGTCCCTGACCGACGGACATAGGCTCAAGACCTTAGCAGACATCTCTAAGGAACAACCTCACCTGGCCCTGACCTGGTACTCACACATGCGGATGAACCACTACCTTGCGACACATAAACACAGACCCTGCTTAACTAGAAAACCTACCACTTTTGAGACATTATGCCTAAAAGATACACCGACAGCCCACGCAGTCTCTCTGCTTTACAAACTGCTACTATTAGATGACTCCCAGACACTTCCTTCCTACACGAAGATGTGGGAAAGAGAATGGCAAACAGAGATAGACTATGAGGAGTGGCAAACTGCTTTCTTACTGACTAAATCAGCCTCAATTTCTATGAGAGTGCAGGAATCCAGCTTCAAATGCTTAGCAAGGTGGTACCTCATGCCCAGCAGGCTGCAGAAGATCTACAAACAGGCCTCAGGCAAATGTTGGAGAGACTGCGGGGCAGTTGGCACTCCAACACACATATGGTGGGACTGCCCTAAGCTTGATGAGTATTGGGTCAGAGTCCTCAATCATATAGAACTTGTCCTGGGGAAACCCCTGCAGAACAGCCCAAACACTTTGCTATACCTCTCATTGCCCGAACTACCCTGCAAAGCAAACAGGGCCCTATTACTGGTCATGCTCAATGGAGCCAAACTACTGATCCCAAAGCACTGGAAATCCAGCACCACACCGACCTTTCAGGAATGGCGAGCACAAGTGGACACACTGCTACACCTAGAGAGATACCATCACCTCCGACAGGGGACTGTAGACACACACGAGATGATGCTGGAGAGCTGGGCAGCACATAAATGACGGACAGAATAAGACAGGACAGACTGCACCCTAGCCCCCTAACTCCCTCTCTCCCCCCTCCCCCCCTACCTTGCCCCTCTACACTGCCTCCTTCCCACCTCCCCTCTTCACCTCTGCCTGCCCTCCACAGGACACACGCAAGTGAGCCTTAAACGACACCAAATAATGGAAACACAACACAAAGCTGACCTGGTCTACACAAACCTCTCCAACCGACCCAATGAAGACAGTTCCCTCCTCCCCCCCCCTCACCTCCTCTTACCTCTTGCCCTCTGGTGACCCTAGCACATGCTTGCATAACTTGGTGGAAATGGATATTGAGCACTAGGGACAAAGCACTAATGGACTTTTGGACTTTCATCACTTAAGTGCTCTTTGAACTGTGTTCTAACCCCTTGGAAATCACACACCACCTGCCATTGGACTGATTAATAATCTTGCAAGCCTGGGGGCACCAGCGCTAATATTATATAATTCTTATTTTTTAAGCATCTTTCTGTTACATTTCGCAAAGCTACACTTGAACAACTTTGTATTTACATTTACTTTGGAACAATTGGAAAGCTTGTAAACATTTGAATTTTTGTTAATAAAGCTTTTTTGAAAAAAAAAAAAAAATAAGTGTAAGGCTAGGGGTTTTTAGACTCGGGGTACATGTTAGGGTGTTAGGTGCAGACATAGGAAGTGTTTCCCCATAGGAAACAATGCGGCTGCGTTAGAAGCTCAACGCTGCTTTTTTGCAGGTGTTAGGTTTTTTTCAGCTCAAACTGCCCCATTGTTTTCTATGAGGGAATCGTGCACGAGCACCTTTTTGAAGCTGGCCGCGTCCGTAAGCACCGCTGGTATTGAGAGTTGCAGTGGCGGTAAATATGCTCTACGCTCCTTTTTTGGAGCCTAACGCAGCCCTTCTGTGAACTCTAAATACCAGCGGTATTTAAAAGGTGCGGGGGGAAAAAAGCCAGCGTTAGCCACGCGGGTCGTTACCGACAAAACTCTAAATCTAGCTGATAGAGACATATGTTTCTGTTATCAACATTATAACAAGCTTTCCGAGCAAATACATATGATTCAAGGCTTATATTAGGGCAAGATGAGCAATATCTTAACTTTGTGAGATGCCGGTAATTTATACAATCATTTGGATGAGGAGCAGCATTAAAGTAAGTCTCTCAAGTTCTTAAATGTTTCATCATCATGTTAAGAAACTCTAAATCTAATGCATAATATTAATGGCTGTTACGGTTACCCTTAGTCTCGCTGAGAGATGGACCGCTTAGTAGCCTGGATCCCTATTGCTAAAGAGGGGAGAAGCTGCTTTCCATAGTATTCTATATGAGTCTCGCAAATATAGAATAATCTCCCTTAGCTGCAGTACAGCTAGGATACCCTTCTGCCCACAAAAACGAGTCAACGCTGCGATTGAGGGTCAAACAAGAACTCAGGACTGGGATGCCCAGCCTGCTTTTTATTAAGGTTACATGCACACAGGGCACTCCCAGGGGGAGAGGGGGGGAAGCACAAAATCCCCCATCACACATTTAGATAGAGAGCACTGTCCTTTGACAGGCCACAATAGGATTACAGTACTTAAGATAACAAGTTTACAAGTTCATCTTATCAATTAGCAGTCTGGCTCCAGAGGTGATTAGACAATGGGATTTGTTATCACTAAACTTAGAGCTGAGGCCAGCAAACGTGTAATTAGACAATAGTTTCTAAAAGCTGGAAAAAAAGAGTTAACTCTTTATGAAATGATACTTGTTACGGTTTTCTTGGAGCCCTTCTTAGGCGCTGGCTTGCTGGTTCAGGCATTGCTGCTGGGAAATAAGCTCTTCACAACAAAATAACTAATGCTTCTGTAACAGTGCTCCCTTTCTGTGGAACACTCTGGCAGACACGGTCTGACCCCTTTTCGGGGCAGACTAAGGCTGTCCAGACCGCTGGTTATGCGGGGCTGAGGTCGGTTTGTCTGGACAACCCGTCGGCGTTGCCATTCTGTTTCCCAGGTCTGTAAGTAATGGTGAAATTGAAGGGTTGCAACGATAAGCTCCAACGTAATAGCCTGCCGTTATCTCCAGAGACCCGGTTCAGCCACACCAACGGGTTATGGTCGGTGACCAGAGTGAACTCCTGACCATATAAATAGGGAGTCAATTTCTTTAATGCCCACACCAAAGCCAAACACTCCTTTTCGACCGCTGCATAGCTGACTTCGCGGGGCAGGAGCTTCCGGCTGATGTAGGCAACTGGATGCTCCCCTCCATCTTCGCCTACTTGGCTGAGGACGGCTCCCAGCCCGAACATGGAAGCATCTGTATGGACGATAAAACGTTTGTTAAGGGCTGGGGCCGCCAAGACAGGAGCGTTAATTAGAGCATTTTTGAGAGCCTGGAAAGCCGTTTCACAGTGGGGAGACCACAGGACCTGTCGAGGTAAGTTCTTCTTGGTCAAGTCAGTCAGGGGTTTGGCAAGTGTGCTGTAGTCTGGTACGAACCATCTATAGTACCCTGCCGTGCCCAGGAAGGCTAGGACCTGAGTCTTAGTGATGGGGGTGGGCCAATTGGCGACAGCTTCTATTTTGGCCAGCTCTGGTCGCTGCTTTCCACACCCCACCCGGTGACCCAGGTACTGTACCTCGGCCATCCCAAAGTGGCATTTTTCTGGCTTCAGAGTCAGGCCAGCAGCCCAGATCTGATCCAGAACCATTCCCACATGAGCTAAGTGGTCCTCCCAGGACTCACTGTGGATCGCTATGTCGTCCAGGTAGGCGCAAGCAAAACTCTGGAAGCCATCCAGGAGCCTATCCACCAAGCGCTGGAATGTAGCTGGGGCATTCTTCATCCCAAACGGCATTACCCTAAACTGATATAAGCCGAATGGGGTGACGAATGCCGACTTGGGGATAGCCTCCGGGGCCAGGGGAATCTGCCAGTAACCTTTGCAGAGGTCAATAGTGGTCAGGTAATTTCCCCTGGCTATACGATCGAGTAGCTCGTCTACCCTGGGCATAGGGTAAGCGTCCGTCACGGTATTTTCATTGAGCCTCCGATAGTCTACGCAGAACCGGGTGGTCCCATCTTTCTTGGGCACCAAGACAACTGGGGAGGCCCAGGGACTATCGGAGGGCTCAATTACCCTGAGCTGGAGCATCTCATCGATCTCCCTAACTGCTTCGGGGATTCAGTACGGAGCCTGGCGCAAGGGAGTTTGTCCCGGAGTATCTACCTGGTGGGTGGTTAAAGTAGTGTACCCTGGCTTCGGGGAGAAGGTGAGGTGTTTGGACTGGAGGAGTTGGTTGAGCTGCTCCCTTTCAGTGGGGCTAAGTCGGTCCCCTATCTGAACCTGCGCCACTATACCTGTGGGGAGGCTCTTTTCTAATAGGTCTGGAATGGGTAAACTGTCGGGGTCTTCCTGAGGGGAACAACATACGGCCGTCACGTTCTCTGGTCGCTCAAAATATTCCTTGAGCATGTTTACATGGAATGTCTTTGTAAGATTGTTGTCGTGGCAGCTAGCTATCACATAAGTGGTGTCTCCCCTTTTCTCTACGATCTGGTAGGGACCCTGCCAGGACGCCTGCAATTTGTCTGTCTTCACCGGCTTAAGTACTAACACCTTTTGTCCTATGCTGAAGATTCTCTTTCGGGCCCCCCGATCGTACCATACTTTCTGTCTTCTCTGGGCCAACTGGAGATTAGCCTGCACGGATTTGGCTAATTGCTCCATTCGGTCCCTGAGTTCCAGCACGTATGGCACAATGGGGCACCGTCAGCCTCCATCTCTCCCTCCCAGTGCTCCCGGATCAGGTTTAGGGGTCCCGTACCTTTCTTCCGTAGAGCAACTCGAAGGGAGAGAACCCTGTCATTTCCTGGGGCACCTCCCGATAAGCAAATAGGAGGTGCGGCAGGAAGCGTTCCCAGTCTCGGTATTCCTGAGTGAACGTCTTGAGCATTTGCTTGAGGGTCCCATTGAACCTCTCACACAGCCCGTTCGTCTGGGGGTGGTATGGGGAGCTCAGGAGGGACTTAATTTTGCAAACCTGCCAGAGTTGTTGGGTCAATTCAGCCGTAAATTGGGTGCCTCGGTCGGATAGGATTTCTTTTGGAAATCCTACCCGGGAGAACACCTGTACTAGTGCATTCGCTACCGTATCCGCTTGTATGTTGGATAGGGCGACAGCCTCTGGGTACCTGGTAGCGTAGTCCACTACGGTAAGAATGTATCGCTTACTGAAGGGACTAGGGGTAGCCAGTGGTCCCACTAGGTCAATAGCAACCCGGCTGAAGGGTTCCTCTACAATGGGCATATTTACTAGCTGGGCTTTAGGGTGATCGCCTCGCCTTCCTACTCGTTGACACACATCGCAGGTGTTACAGTAAGTTCTAACGTCAGCGTGCACCCCTGGCCAAAAGAACGTGTGAGTAATGCGGTGTAGGGAACGGGTAACGGCTAGGTGGCCTGCTAAGGGGATGTCGTGGCCTATTTTGAGGATTTCTTGACGGTATTTGTGGGGCACTACCAGCTGTCGCCTACGCTGTCCCCTTTTCTCTGTCCAGCGGTATAGTTTCCCTTTTTCCCATAAGAATGTTTCGTTATCTGCCCCGCCCCCTCCGGTCTCTGCTCGTTCCCGGTACTTTTGTAAGGTCGGGTCAGTCTTAGACTCTGCCTCGAAAGCATCTGGGGTGTCCCAGGGTATGGGGCCTAACCTGTCAGGCAAGGTCGGGGTAGGTCTTACCTGTGTCTCCCGCACTGGTGAGAGCTCTCGCTCCGTCCGGGCTTGGGCCCGTGTAGTCACTGGGTCCGCCTTGTTGTTGCATACTGGAGCATAGGCAGAAGTCATGGGGCCCAAATCGTTGCCCAGTAGTACTTCGGCAGGTAAATTATCCATTAGGCCCACGTTCACAGCCCCCTTTCCCGCTCCCCAATCAAGATGCACTTTAGCTGTTGGAATTTTGTACACATCCCCCCCCGCCACTCTAACGGCCACAGTCTGTCCGGATCGCTTGTGCTCTGGCACCAAATGACTCTGTACCAGTGTGATAGTAGCCCCTGTGTCTCGCAATCCCTCGGTAGATCGCCCCTCGAGCCATACCCTCTGCCGATGGTGCTGGCGGTTATCTGAGGCAGCATATACAGGGTCTGCCTCGTGAAGTGGCCCCACATATCCCTCCATAGGGGCCTCTTGGTTAACACAGAGGGCCCGGGCCGGACGATAGGACCCAGAGGGGTAATTGTAATTCCTGGGTGTCTGGTGCGTATTAAGGGGGCAGCTAGCCATGAAATGCCCTGGTTGCTTGCATCGGTGGCAAGTCGGTCTGGGACGCTCAGAGCTGTTAATGGGTGGTCCTGAGTGTCGGACGGGCCCTGTGGGCACCGGGGCTCGGAATTCAGCACGAGGGGGTGCACGGTAAACCTCTCTGGGTTCGATCCGTGCTGGAGCTCGGTAGTTCATGGGTTCGTGAAGACGGGAGTCATAATGTTCATCGGCCAATTTGGCTGCTTCTTCTAAGGTAGAAGGCCGCCTGTCTCGCAGCCATTCCTTCCCTTGCTGTTCCATGCCATTATAAAAATGTTCTAAGAGAAACAATTGTAAAATTTCCTCCCCAGTCACCGCTTTACTTCCGCTCAGCCAGTGATTTGCCGCTCTCCGCATTCGGTGCGCCCATTCCATATGGGTATCGTTAGGCTTCTTTTCCGTGCCCCGAAACTGTCGGCGATACGTGTCCGGAGTTACAGCGTACCGTCGCAACAGTGTCTCCTTAACTAGCTCATACTGTGTCACTTCCTCAGCACCCAGAGTACGAAAGGCTTCCAGGGCTCGCCCGGATAGTTTCCCAGACAATATCATGGGCCACTCTCTGTTGGGAATCTGGTGCAGGGCACATTGCCTTTCGAAGTCCGCCAAATATTCATCAATCCCTGTCTCGCTCTCTAGGAAGGGTCGAAATGCTGCATAGGGTATCTTGGGCCTCCCAGCATTTTCGACAGGGATGATTACCTGCGGGGCTTCAGCATTGCGGTGTGCGTTCGCTAGGTTGAGTTCGTGGGCTCGAGTCTCTCGTATATCCTCGTCCGCCTCCGCCATCAACTGCTGTACCAATTCCATGGAGGGGTTCGGCCCGTATAATGAGAGCCTTTCCCGAACAATCCTGTTTTTTTCGTCACTAATCGTGGTCGGTGTTTCCGCCATTGTGAAGCTCTGATCCAGTTCGGTCAATTCTGCGATCAGCTCTCTCCTCGGCCGGTTGCTGGCGTACCCCCCTCTGCTTTCAAGTAAATCCTTTAGGGTTGTACGCTTCAATTTTTCGTAAGCGCTCTCCATCCGTTCTGTACCTCTCCTAGGAAATCCAGGAAAATCCCGCCGCTGCCGCCAAATGTTACGGTTACCCTTAGTCTCGCTGAGAGATGGACCGCTTAGTAGCCTGGATCCCTATTGCTAAAGAGGGGAGAAGCTGCTTTCCATAGTATTCTATATGAGTCTCGCAAATATAGAATAATCTCCCTTAGCTGCAGTACAGCTAGGATACCCTTCTGCCCACAAAAACGAGTCAACGCTGCGATTGAGGGTCAAACAAGAACTCAGGACTGGGATGCCCAGCCTGCTTTTTATTAAGGTTACATGCACACAGGGCACTCCCAGGGGGAGAGGGGGGGAAGCACAAAATCCCCCATCACACATTTAGATAGAGAGCACTGTCCTTTGACAGGCCACAATAGGATTACAGTACTTAAGATAACAAGTTTACAAGTTCATCTTATCAATTAGCAGTCTGGCTCCAGAGGTGATTAGACAATGGGATTTGTTATCACTAAACTTAGAGCTGAGGCCAGCAAACGTGTAATTAGACAATAGTTTCTAAAAGCTGAAAAAAAAGAGTTAACTCTTTATGAAATGATACTTGTTACGGTTTTCTTGGAGCCCTTCTTAGGCGCTGGCTTGCTGGTTCAGGCATTGCTGCTGGGAAATAAGCTCTTCACAACAAAATAACTAATGCTTCTGTAACAATGGCGTTTATAGGTTTGCCTCTGCATCAATCTTAAGCATTGGAGAAATTGGAGAGAGTTCTCTGAGAAAGTTTCAGCCCGTCTTTTCTAATATTCTGCTCATCTAAAACCTGAGTTCCTAGATAACTAGGATTTGTATAAAGAGTTATTAACCGATTTTGGATCTTTCAGATTCTGTAGTGGTTTCCCGCTGTTGGAGTCTGCATGACTTAGTGTCCAATGTAGCTGAGCTTTGTAAGGTAATATTTTTAATGCAGTAAACCCCTTCAGTGACTCCATGCCAAACAGAGAGCATAATGGAGAACCTTCCAGCTTTCCACTCACCCCTATCTATTTTCCAGGGAGCTGGTGCGGGGCTATCTTGGGTCCCTGATAAAGTAGACAGGCCATCTTGAGCTTCCACTGTAGGCTGGTTTAGATATTTTGCCTTACGCAAACTTTCAAGTGATCTTGCTCCTAGGTATTCAGGGCTATCAGTTACGTACTGCAACATGGCTGCGATATAGGTGAGTGGAGGTTGGCATGTGTCAGCAACAGTTTCTGGTCATGCCTCTATAGCTTGTCGTTCACATCTGTGCAAAAGATGCTGCTGCATAGCCAGCTCAGAGGTAGTCTCGGAGCGGAAGGAGGTGAGTGCTGATCTAAGGTCCTTTGCAAGCTATTGAGCATATTGCGTGATCAGGGCCTTAGCGGATTGTTCCCATGGCTCCACCTCTTCCATTTTAATCTTGTATCTTTTCCTTTGGTGGTAGCTCGATTTCCGCAATTTTGCCTTATCCATCAATGGAGTCTCTGTTCAGTAGTAGACTTGGAGTGGTCTTTAGTATTGAATATTATAATATGGTGTTTCTTAGGTTGTCATTCTTCAGCACAAATGGCTGGTTATTCTGACTATTCAGGAAAATTGGAGGGGAGATGTAGGTCTAGGCCGTTACCAGGCCTCCGCTGCGCACCTCACCTATTTCAGTCTGCTGGGCTAAGGTCTCATATAAAAGTTGTGTTGATCGATTCTACAAGTATTAATTTTCGTTGAATCTTTAAGAAGACACTTAATATGTGAGATAAGGAGTGACAAACAGTGGTTTTATCTGCTCCTCCGATCAGCCAAAATTATGAAGCAGCCATCTTGGTCGTTGGTCGGACACGCCCCCCCACATTAGACTCTTCTTGATGTGTAGAGGGCCTTGCACAAATATTCAGACCCCTTGAATGTTATCATTGGATTGCAAATGATACATCACATTTTCCCAAACTATTTATATCTGTGTGTATATATTTGTGTGTGTGTGTTTATGTTTTTATTTCTGAGAAGAATTCAAACTGCTAATATTAATATTTCTTATTTACTCCTATTATCAATTTTTCTTCGTTCTTTTGGTATCTTTATTTTAAAAAGCAGGAATGTACAGCTTAGGGGCCGGCCCATCATTGGTTCAGCACCTGGGTAGCGCTGGCTGATTGGTGACTACATTCCTGATTTTTTCAAATAAAGAAACTAAGAGAATGAAGAAAAAATGACAATAGGAATGACAATAGGAATAAATTAGAAAGTTGCTTAAAATTGCATGCTCTATCTGAATCATGAAAGAAAAAAAAATTGGGTTCAGTATCCCTTTAAGCTAAGTCACCTTTTGCTGCAATAACAGTTTTAAGTCTTTTGGTTTCAGTATTTACCAGTTTTGCACGCTAGCTTGGAGTCATTTTTGCTCATTTTTCTGGACATTTGCTGTAGGTGGTTCAGGTTGATTAGGTGGATCTTGTGAACTTGTAATTCTTCTTAACAGGACTTTGACTGGGCCACTGTAGGATACTAACATTTTTGTGCTTGAGCCACACCAAAGTTGATTTTGCCTTGTGTTTGAGATCAAGCTCCTGTTGAAAGGTAAACTTTCTCCCAAGCTTCAGCTTTTAGCAGACTGGAAAAGGTTCTCCAGCAGTATTGCCCTGTTTTTTGCTTCAACTATTCTTCCTTCAATCCTCACAAGATGAAAAACACCCCCATAGCATAAAGCTGCCTTCACCAAACATCGCCATAGGGCTAGTTCTTGTATGGCCAGCATTTTCTTTGCACCACATATAGCATTTTGCCTTTTGGCCAGAAATCTCTATCTTGGTCTCATGTGACCACAAAGCCCTTTCCCATATCTTAGCAATGCTTTTTAGCAAACTCCAGATAATGGCTTGTTTCTTGCCTCCCTTCCATATAGACCACTTTTACGCAGAACTCTTATAATGGTTTAATGATTCCAGTCTCAGCTACTGACCTCTGTAGCTCCTTTAAAGTGATTTGTGGCCTATTCTTCACTTCCCTCACAAGCCTCTTTCTTGTTTGGTAAATCTTGCCTAGGCAGTGTCTATGTGGTATGGTGTAGCCTCCACTTCAAGATAAATAATCCAAAAGACGTTGTACCCTTTTCCTAAGTGATATAGTTTGAGTACTCTATCTGTTACTGCTGTAGAATGCTCTTTATTCTTCATTGTCACAGCTTTACTTGTGGGACATTTACAGGGAGATGATTCTTATTTTAATTTCTCAAAGGTAATGACCCATTGTTAGGTAATTGTTTTATTTGTTAATATATGTTTCAGCTTCAAATCAATATCCCCTTAAAATTGTTATTAGAGGGTAAATAGTCTAATACTAATAGTGCTTCCCAGTTTCAAAACCATAGTGTGTCTTATTGTAGTCATATATGCAGTATGGGTTTAAAAATAAGTCATAGTTTAAGCTAAGCAGCCAAATTTCTATAATCACAGTAACCAGCAAATGCAATACATACTATGAGCTAGTTCTCTTTTTCTATATACCTAGTGCCTTTCTTTACATTCTAGTAACTGTATTCTGTTTTATCAATTGGTGAACTTTACATTATCACTAGATTAATCATAAAGTATTGCTAATTATACAATATAGAATGATATAATACATTTTAATTTGATATTTAGTAGAGATTCCTATTATCATTGCCACAAAAATACAAAGTATTTTTTATAAATGTATTTTATAATTTAAGACTGACTTTTTATCATGATGTTTTCTGTATCTCTAAAACACAAGTTTTATTTTAATTAACAAACAAATCTTTGGACACAAAGCACTTTTAAATAGAAAACAAAGGGTTAAAGTCTAAAAAGTTCTAATATATTCTAAAATAAACATTTTTTATTCTTACAAAAGGACACCAGTCTAGAATAGACGCAAGTTTTTTGTTTGTTTTTTCCTTTCTTCTTTTATCTTTTTTCCAACTGAGAAAAGATTCCTGTTATAGCTGAGAAAGAACTACATGATCACTCAAGAATGACCTAATTTTGGTCCAGATTATGAGTGGAGCCCTAGCAGTTACGCTCAAGCAAAAAGAGTGTTTATCACTCGTATTACAAGTTAAAAGTAAACGCGAGCGATTGAGCACAATTGAAGTTAAACACGCATCGGGATAACGCGTCCTCAGAGCTCTGGTTAACTGTTTTGCAAAACAAAAAAGTGTCACAAAACACATTAAAAATACATTACAAAGTACGGTTACACTCATAAAAACACTATCTGTTGAAAACTATTTTTTTTTTTTTAAATATTGCACAAAAAAGTTATAAGGGCTCAAAGATATGAGGTCTCAGGTGTTAGAGAAAAAAGGCAGGCAAAGGGCTTTAATATAGAGATAAATACAGGGAGTGCAGAATTATTAGGCAAATGAGTATTTTGACCACATCATCCTCATTATGCATGTTGTCTTACTCCAAGCTGTATAGGCTCGAAAGCCTACTACCAATCAAGCATATTAGGTTATGTGCATCTCTGTAATGAGAAGGGGTGTGGTCTAATGACATCAACACCCTATATCAGGTGTGCATAATTATTAGGCAACTTCCTTTCCTTTGGCAAAATAGGTCAAAAGAAGGACTTGACAGGCTCAGAAAAGTAAAAAATAGTGAGATATATTGCAGAGGGATGCAGCACTCTTAAAATTGCAAAGCTTCTGAAGCATGATCATCGAACAATCAAGCGTTTCATTCAAAATAGTCAACAGGGTCGCAAGAAGCGTGTGGAAAAACCAAGGCGCAAAATAACTGCCCATGAACTGAGAAAAGTCAAGCGTGCAGCTGTCAAGATGCCACTTGCCACCAGTTTGGCCATATTTCAGAGCTGCAACATCACTGGAGTGCCCAAAAGCACAAGGTGTGCAATACTCAGAGACATGGCCAAGGTAAGAAAGGCTGAAAGACGACCACCACTGAACAAGACACACAAGCTGAAACGTCAAGACTGGGCCAAGAAATATCTCAAGACTGATTTTTCTAAGGTTTTATGGACTGATGAAATGAGAGTGAGTCTTGATGGGCCAGATGGATGGGCCCGTGGCTGGATTGGTAAAGGGCAGAGAGCTCCAGTCCGACTCAGACGCCAGCAAGGTGGAGGTGGAGTACTGGTTTGGGCTGGTATCATCAAAGATGAGCTTGTGGGGCCTTTTCGGGTTGAGGATGGAGTCAAGCTCAACTCCCAGTCCTACTGCCAGTTTCTGGAAGACACCTTCTTCAAGCAGTGGTACAGGAAGAAGTCTGCATCCTTCAAGAAAAACAAGATTTTCATGCAGGACAATGCTCCATCACACGCGTCCAAGTACTCCACAGCGTGGCTGGCAAGAAAGGGTATAAAAGAAGAAAATCTAATGACATGGCCTCCTTGTTCACATGATCTGAACCCCATTGAGAACCTGTGGTCCATCATCAAATGTGAGATTTACAAGGAGGGAAAACAGTACACCTCTCTGAACAGTGTCTGGGAGGCTGTGGTTGCTGCTGCACGCAATGTTGATGGTGAACAGATCAAAACACTGACAGAATCCATGGATGGCAGGCTTTTGAGTGTCCTTGCAAAGAAAGGTGGCTATATTGGTCACTGATTTGTTTTTGTTTTGTTTTTGAATGTCAGAAATGTATATTTGTGAATGTTGAGATGTTATATTGGTTTCACTGGTAAAAATAAATAATTGAAATGGGTATATATTTGTTTTTTGTTAAATTGCCTAATAATTATGCACAGTAATAGTCACCTGCACACACAGATATCCCCCTAAAATAGCTATAACTAAAAACAAACTAAAAACTACTTCCAAAACTATTCAGCTTTGATATTAATGAGTTTTTTGGGTTCATTGAGAACATGGTTGTTGTTCAATAATAAAATTAATCCTCAAAAATACAACTTGCCTAATAATTCTGCACTCCCTGTACATATATGTGTCTATATATATATATATGTATCAAAGGGTAAACAGCGCTTATAGATATTTTTAAAAACTGTATATATGAGAGTCTCAGCAGTATTGGTTGGCAAAGAAAAAAGGAAAAAATTTATATGGATATACGCATGTAAATAAAAGTCTTAGATCAAATGTTGAGATCCTAGTGCAATGAAGGAGTAATAGATACCCTTACCAAAAGTTACCTTAATCCTATGAGGTAAGTTTGCCACATTGGAAGGTGTATCTCGTGGTTTGATGAATCCTAGATGTTCTGATCTGTGTAGTTTCGCTGCCTCTTGGAGTAGAATGGGATGTAGGTCCCCTTTGTCCTCTTTTCTTTAGGAAACTTCCTGTATTTGTTGCCTCTTGGAGCTTGGTTTTCTTGTCTTGGTATGAACCATCCCTGAAATTCAGATTTTGTGCAGTAGATGTCCTTACACTTTCTGTTTAAACCTCTTGAATTTGGGTAAAAAAATGTGCTTGTCCCACACTCCCTAAAGAGACCTAAAAGCAATTGCAAATTCTTAAACCTATAGGTTTAAGAATTTGCAATTGCTTTTAGGTCTCTTTAGGGAGTGTGGGACAAGCACAAGAGTGTGGGACAAGAAAACCAAGCTCCAAGAGGCAACAAATACAGGAAGTTTCCTAAAGAAAAGAGGACAAAGGGGACCTACATCCCATTCTACTCCAAGAGGCAGCGAAACTACACAGATCAGAACATCTAGGATTCATCAAACCACGAGATACACCTTCCAATGCGGCAAACTTACCTCATAGGATTGAGGTAACTTTTGGTAAGGGTATCTATTACTCCTTCATTGCACTAGGATCTCAACATTTGATCTAAGACTTTTATTTGCATGCGTATATCCATATACATTTTTTCCTTTTTTCTTTGCCAACCAATACTGCTGAGACTCTCATATATACAGTTTTTAAGAATATCTATAAGCGCTGTTTACCCTTTGATACATATTCTCCTATATGGTATAGACTGTGTCTATTACACAATATTTGTACTTTAATAGCTGCTCTATAAGATCTTCATACCTCTGACTAGCGCATTTACTAGAGTAACGCTTGTTTCTACTCATTGACACTGAGTGGTAACATTCTACTTAACTCTATATATATATATATATATATATATATATATATATATATATACATACAGGTAGCCCTCAGTTTATGCCGGGGTTAGGTTCCAGAAGGAATGGTTGTAAATCGAAACCGGTGTAAATTGAAACCCAGTTTATAATGTAAGTCAATGGGAAGTGAGGGAGATAGGTTCCAGGCCCCTTTCAAAGTAACACC
Source organism: Bombina bombina (assembly GCF_027579735.1). Taxonomy (NCBI): domain Eukaryota; kingdom Metazoa; phylum Chordata; class Amphibia; order Anura; family Bombinatoridae; genus Bombina; species Bombina bombina. Next base: position 748,978,252 of record NC_069503.1, on the reverse strand, counting down.
TAATACATTATCTTTAAAGCTTTAAAATAAAGACTTTAAATGCTGAACAGCATTATAAACCTAATAAAATAATCACACAACACAGAATATATAATTAAACTAAGTTAAATGAACAAAAACATTTGCTAAACAACATTATAAACCTAATAAAATAATCACACAACACAGACTTCACTTGCATTTTTCTGCAAACAGTTCTTTCTATGCATTCCAATCTGGACTGATTTATAGACAGGAAGATCTTGTTCCTTTGAAATCTGCTCGATAGCTCAGGTTTGGTTAAACTGATTCATTTCAGCTTGCTTGGCTTTGTTGCAACACAAGCGGACAGCTCCAGCTACTGGCTATTTTAATAAATGCACTGCTTCTCATTGCGTTTCAATAGCAGTCACATGACTGGAAAAAAAGGTTGTTATTCTGAAACGGTGTAAATTGAACCGTTGTAAAACGAGGGCCACCTGTATATATATACACACACACACATCTTTATTTATATATATATATATATATATATATATATATATATATATATATATATCAAAAACAAGCAGCACTCCAAAGGTCTTATATCCATATGTCACCTTTATTTACGTGAACGTTTTCGGGCTACAAAGAACCCGTCCTCAGACTTACAAGGCTTTGTAAGTCTGAGGACGGGTTCTTTGTAGCCCGAAAACGTTCACGTAAATAAAGGTGACATATGGATATAAGACCTTTGGAGTGCTGCTTGTTTTTGATGTATTAATATTTTGGCTCTAGCACCCAAGGCGCATATATGCAAGATCTGGAGTGCACTTTGCTGGACATTTCTATATATATATATATATATATATATATATATATATGTGTGTGTACACAGACATTTCACACACAAACACCACAAACAGCTACACACACCACACAAAAACTACAAAATTACCATACAGACACTCACATACACACAAACATTCACAAAAGCATCACATACTGCACAAACACAACAAACACACTACAGAATTATTTGTGGTAGAATATACTTTTAATAACTTTCACACCATGTGTATTCAGGTTTAGCTTAGGTTAAATGTCGTATTTTTACTATGAAATAAAATACCTTCCTGAAGATATTTTCTTTTATTTTTTGAAAGAACTAAACATACTTCTGGCTCTTGGGCTTTCCATTACTCTCCAAAAGCACCTTCCCATAAATGACTCATATACAGGTATACTCCGCTCATACAGAGGGTTAGGGACCGTAGCCCCGCTGTAAAGTGAAAACTACCTTAAAGTAAAACAAGGCAGTTTTAGCTTTCCTTTCACTTGCCAGTGTGTTTAAAGACTTGAAAGCGTGTCTGAACTGACATATATTAGGGGTTCAATAGTTCTACGTTTAGTTTAACACTAGCACAGCACAGTATTCAATTAGTATTCAATAAATACTGTACCTGTAAAATAGTGACAATTACTGTAGTAAAATTTGTCAGACTTAACACTGGGACATAGATTGCACTGTAATGCTGTGAATAGAGTGAACTGTGCATAACAAAATGGTGCCAGTCACTTTTCTCACAATCTCATAATGATTACAGCTCTGTTTCAAAATCCTTGGTGGTTGAACTTCAGCTCCAACAAAGCGCTGTATTAGCGAAGCGCTGTAAAGGGAGGTATACCTGTGTGTATATATATATATATATATATATATATATATATATATATATATATATAGTTAATGGATTGCAGGCACAGTCACCCCATTCCCGAATGGATACATATTCATAGCAATAAGTATTCCTAGGGCAGTGGAACATGTCAGAAACATGTTACTGCAAGATTAGCAATGTATTTAATGCCAAAATCTTAATGAACTTTAAAGTAGGATTACAGAGACACTGGGCCCGAATTATCAAGCTCCGAATGGACCACTGCTCCTTAACTGGTCCGCTGCTTCTGAGGCTGAGGTCTGCAATCCGCCCGATTCTATACAATCAAGCTGATTGACGCCCCCTGCTAGCGGCCGATTGGCTGCTAATCTGCAGGGGGCGGCATTGCACAAGCAGTTCACAAGAACTGCTTGTGCAATGATAAATGGCAACAGCGTATGCTGTCGGCATTCATCGATGTCTGTCGGACACGATCCGCTGAGCGGATCATGTCGGACAGACAGATGAAAAATCGGCCCCATTGTATTAATTTTTCCCATGAAATACATATATATATATATATATATATATATATATATATATATATATATATATATATATATAATAATTATGATTCGCACTCCTCCAATTTATTATCACTGACTCATTAAATTGATCTGATTTTTAAGTTAATATCAGATCAAAAATGTGCTCGGGGGAATACAAGATAGATATTAAAATAAAAAGAAGAAATTAGTGTGGAACTATTCCACACTACACAGTTCCCTTTATCCGGCACCAGAGTATAGTGTTAGTATCCAAATACTAGTGGTGTATATAAGAGCTGGATTCCTTAATCACTATGCAAACAGTTAATACAATGAATATATATGTCTTGCTTCATTCACCATAAAGAATAAAGGGTAACATACAAGAAATAATATAGTTTTATGCTCATATGATTTATTTGCTGGCTATTCACAATATAAATATATACAAATTAACGAACGTGGGCCCACTTATTGTGCACAAACCGCTATTTCCTCCTAGCTAAAAAGTTCAGCTGTTAAAGACCATTGTTTTGTCCACAAAATTGTAATCTCCAATAAATGTGTTTCACCACTTATACATCATGCTGTTAATCTTGGGTTCGAGAGGGCTTTGAAATGTTCGTTATAATAATAGTGCCAATTGTAAGACTAAACACTCTAGGGGTTGGTATATGATACTCGATAATATTGTTGGTGCATGTAAGTTTGTAAGCAGAGTGTCTCTGTTGAATAGCTGATTGTTTCTGTATATTCTGCCTCAAGGAATTAGGGCTTTGGGTTATCGAACTTCCGCACACCTTGCTAGGCATATATTAGCAACATTTGTAACAATCAGAAAAACGATTTACCTTGATTGTAGTTTCCACTGCATCTTGCTCAATAGATACTCATATGCACTATCCTCATCGTATTGTATTGCAAACCCACAACGAGTGTGTCAAACTATGCACTGTTTGTTCCTTGCTGTCGAATAGCCGGCTTGGTTCAACCCTGACTGGTTGCTTGTTTAGGGCTTCATCCGGCTGCTTTCTCATTGGTCTAAAGTCGGACCTTTTGTACTTTAGAATCGTGCCGCCCATGGGTGAAATGGTGAATTAATCATATGGCTTTATTTCATATTATTTGCTTAGTTTGCTATATAGTTTTTAGGAGTACATACATTTATACTGCAATTTCAATTCATTCACAATATCAGTACAAGTTGTTATTATTAGTTGTCCACATTTATCTATATTAATGTGGAATTAACAACCTTATATAATTTTGGCAATACTTATTGATTTGATATGGCTTAATTTACTTTTTACACTGTAGATAGTAAGTAAATATTTTCACTCTCTATACTTTTATTAGTTGTAGTCATAAAATCTTAGAATCTTTTTTCAAACTGACTTGAGATTGTTGCTGAGATTAATTTATCTCTTTTATCATGCTACATTTATAGCTATTTCATTTATTGAAGAAAAGGGGCATAGTTTATTTCTTCATTTAGACCATATGGTTTCAATGCTTTCAAATCATAAATCCATCTACATTCTTTTTGTAACAGTAAGTTATCTAAATTGCCCCCTCTCATAGATATGTCTACCTTTTCTAATCCTAAAAATCTTATGGTTTCTTCATTACTGTTATGAAATAATTTAAAATGTCTTGCTAAGCTGCTTGTTTTCACCTCATTCGAGATGTCCCTTTTGTGTTCTTTAATTCTCTCTTTCAGTTCACGATAAGTTTTGCCCACATAGTACATGAGGCAAAAACAGAATGCCAGATACACAATTCCCTCACTTCTACAATTAATTTTACCTTTTATTTTATGACAGCTACCATATTTGTCAGTAAAGTATATACCTTATTGCATGTTCTTACATACCGAACATTTTTTACACCTAAAGTTACCATCTTTCTCTTGATATGTTTGTAGCCAATTAGTTCTTGGCTTATCAGTAAAATGACTCTGGACTAGTCTGTCTTTTAAATTTGGAGCTTTACGAGCTGACATTAATGGTCTATCACCAACAAAATTTACTATTTCTCTGTCTAGGGTAAGAATATGCCAATGTTTTTTTAGTATGGCTCTTATATCTTGCCATTTGTTATTGAAGATGGAGATAAATCTAACTTTGTTTTGCTGTTCTATTTATTTTCCTTTATAGAGCAATTCATCCCTGTTACTTTTAACAGCTGTGCTGTATGCCTTTTTTAATGTATTTTTGGAATATCCTCTATCTACAAATCTTTTTCTTAAGAAGTCTGCCTCATTTTTAAAAGTTGTTAATTCTGTACAATTTCTTCGGTGTCTCAAATATTGTCCCTTAGGGATATTCTTGATCAAAGAGGGGGGATGATGGCTATCTGCCATTAAAAGAGTATTTCCTGCTGTCTTTTTCCTGAAGGTGTTAGTAATTATTTTGTTATCTTTCACTGAGATCCTTAGATCCAAGAATGTAATTGGTGATTTATCAAACTCATATGTGAATTTTAAATTATAATTATTAATATTTAATTCCTTCATGAAATTATCCAACATTTGTTCTGTTCCTGACCAGAAGAGTAGCACGTCATCTATGAAGCGAAGCCAGAGCTTTATATTGGCACTCTGGCTTCCTCCATAAATGACGTCTTTCTCCCATTTGCCTAGGTATAGGCAAGCATAAGTGGGGGCACAGCAAGTGCCCATTGCTGTGCCCCTCACTTGTTGGTAAAATTTCCCAGCAAATGTAAAAAAGTTGTGCTCTAGAACAAAGCTAAGTAGCTTGCTCACAAATTTTGTGTGTGTAGAAAATTTTTGTCCCCTTTGTTCCAGAAAATATTCACATGCCTCAATTCCTCCTTTGTGAGGTATTGAAGAATATAAAGATTCTACATCTATTGCTACCAATGTCCAACCATCTTCAAAATACATTCCCTCAATGATTTTGAGGACATCTTGAGTGTCTTTTACATATGAAGGTAAACTTAAAAGACTTGGAGGGGTAGTTATCAAGCTGTCAACCTCAAATACGCTGGAATTCTGCAGCGTATTTGTGGCGAGGCTGATTCGCCTTAGTTATCAAGCCCTAGATACCGGCAAAAGTAGAATTTTGTGATGTAAGCTTCGATCCGCCGGACTCAGTCCGACACAGATCGATTCTTACGTCACTCCAGATGTTCCGCACACAAGTGCGGCACAATCTGACTACTTTTGCTAGTTATCAAAAAACTAGCAGGTACGCTCGGCACTTTTCCGGCCCAGCGTACCTGGTTTTCAATCCGCCGCCCTGGATGCGGCGGATCCCATAGGAATCAATGGGAGTCTGACCATAGCGAAAGTTCATGTTCACTGCTGCCAGACATCCCTTGATTCCTATGGGAAATGTCTACACCTAACACCCTAACATGTACCCCGAGTCTAAACACCCCTAATCTGCCCCCCTACACCGCCGCAACTAAATACATTTATTACCCCCTACACCGCCGCTCCCGGAGCTCACCGCCACTATAATAAACTGATTACCCCCTAAACCGTCGCTCCCGGAGCCCACCGCCACTATAATAAACTGATTAACCCCTAAACTGCCACTCCCTGACCCCGCCGCTACTATAATATATGTATTAACCCCTAAACCGCTGCTCCCGGACCCCGCCGCAACCTATATTAAACTTATTAACCACTATCCTGCCCCCCCTACACCGTCGCCACCTATAATATATTTATTAACCCCTATCCTGCCCCCCACTACACCGCCGCCACTGTAATAAAATTATTAACCCCTAAACCTAAGTCTAACACTAACCCTAACACCCCCCTAACTTAAATATTAATTAAATAAATCTAAATAATATTTCTATTATTAACTAAATTAATCCTATTTAAAACTAAATACTTACCTTTAAAATAAACCCTAATATAGCTACAATATAAATAATAATTATATTGTAGCTATCTTAGGATTTATTTTTATTTTACATGCAAATTTCAATTTATTTTAACTAGGTACAATAGCTATTAAATAGTTATTAACTATTTAATAGCTACCTAGCTAAAATAAAGAGAAATTAACCTGTAAAATAAAAACTAACCTAAGTTACAATTACACCTAACACTACACTATACTTTAATAAATTATTCCTATTTAAAACTAAATACTTACCTGTAAAATAAACCCTAAGATAGCTACAATATAATTAATAATTACATTGTAGCTATTTTAGGGTTTATATTTATTTTACAGGTAACTTTGTATTCATTTTAGCTAGTTAGAATAGTTAGTAAATAGTTATTAACTATTTAATAACTACCTAGCTAAAAGAAATACAAAATTACCTGTAAAAAAATCCTAACCTAAGTTACAATTAAAACTTACACTATCATTAAATTAATTAAATAAATTAACTACAAATACCTACAATTAAATACAATTACATAAACTAACTAAAGTAAAAAAATAAAAAAGCTAAGTTACAAAAAATAAAAAAAATAAGTTACAAACATTTAAAAAAGATTACAACAATTTTAAGCTACTTACACCTAATCTAAGCCCCCTAATAAAATAACAAAGCCCCCCAAAATAAAAAAATGCCCTACCCTATTCTAAATTAAAAAAGTTCAAAGCTCTTTTACCTTACCAGCCCTTAAAAGGGCCTTTTGCGGGGCATGCCCCAAAGAAAACTGCTCTTTTGCCTGTAAAAGAAAAATACAACCCCCCAACATTAAAACCCACCACCCACATACCCCTAATCTAACCCAAACCCCCCTTAAATAATCCTAACACTACCCCCCTGAAGATCATCCTACCTTGAGTTGTCTTCAGCCAGCCGACCACCGATGGAACCGAAGAGGAGATCCGGAGCGGCAGAAGTGATCATCCAAGGGGCGCTGAAGAAGTCTTCCATCCGATGAAGTTATCCTCCAAGAGGCGCTGAAGAAGTCTTCCATCCGATGAAGTGATCCTCCAAGCGGTGCTGAAGAAGTCTTCCATCCGGGCGATGTCATCTTCCAAGCGGGGTCTTCAATCTTCTTCTTCAGGATCCATCTTCATTCCGCCGACGCGGAACATCCTTCTTCCCCGATGGACTACCGACGAATGAAGGCTCCTTTAAGGGACGTCATCCATTATGGTAGGAAAAATCTGATTGGCTGATTGAATCAACCAATCAGATTGAGCTTGCATTCTATTGGCTGATCGGAACAGCCAATAGAATGCAAGCTCAATCTGATTGGCTGATTGGATCAGCGAATCGGATTGAACTTCAATCTGATTGGCTGATTCAATCAGCCAATCAGATTTTTCCTACCTTAATTCCGATTGGCTGATAGAATCCTATCAGCCAATCGGAATTGAAGGGACACCATCTTGGATGACGTCCCTTAAAGGAGCCTTCATTCGCCGGTAGTCCGTCGGGGAAGAAGGATGTTCCGCGTCGGCGGAATGAAGATGGATCCTGAAGAAGAAGATTGAAGACCCCGCTTGGAAGATGACATCGCCCGGATGGAAGACTTCTTCAGTGCCGCTTGGAAGATGACATCGCCCGGATGGAAGACTTCTTCAGCGGCCCTTGGAGGATCACTTCTGCCGCTCCGGATCTCCTCTTCGGTTCCATCGGTGGTCGGCTGGCTGAAGACAACTCAAGGTAGGGTGATCTTCAGGGGGGTAGTGTTAGGTTTTTTTAAGGGGGGTTTGCGTTAGATTAGGGGTATGTGGGTGGTGGGTATTAATGTTGGGGGGGTTGTATTTTTCTTTTACAGGCAAAAGAGCAGTTTTCTTTGGGGCATGCCCCGCAAAAGGCCCTTTTAAGGGCTGGTAAGGTAAAAGAGCTTTGAACTTTTTTAATTTAGAATAGGGTAGGGCATTTTTTTATTTTGGGGGGCTTTGTTATTTTATTAGGGGGCTTAGATTAGGTGTAAGTAGCTTAAAATTGTTGTAATATTTTTTAAATGTTTGTAACTTATTTTTTTTATTTTTTGTAACTTAGCTTTTTTATTTTTTGTACTTTAGTTAGTTTATGTAATTGTATTTAATTTTAGTTATTTGTAGTTAATTTATTTAATTAATTTAATGATAGTGTAGTGTTAGGTTTAATTGTAACTTATGTTATTATTTATTTTACAGGTAATTTTGTATTTCTTTTAGCTAGGTAGTTATTAAATAGTTAATAACTATTTAATAACTATTCTAACTAGCTAAAATAAATACAAAGTTACCTGTAAAATAAATATAAATCCTAAAATAGCTACAATGTAATTATTAATTACATTGTAGCTATCTTAGGGTTTATTTTACAGGTAAGTATTTAGTTTTAAATAGGATTAATTTATTAAAGTATAGTGTAGTGTTAGGTGTAATTGTAACTTAGGTTAGTTTTTATTTTACAGGTAAATTTCTCTTTATTTTAGCTAGGTAGCTATTAAAAAGTTAATAACTATTTAATAGCTATTGTACCTAGTTAAAATAAATTGAAATTTGCCTGTAAAATAAAACTAAATCCTAAGATAGCTACAATATAATTATTATTTATATTGTAGCTATATTAGGGTTTATTTTAAAGGTAAGTATTTAGTTTTAAATAGGATTAATTTAGTTAATAATAGAAATATTATTTAGATTTATTTAATTAATATTTAAGTTAGGGGGGTGTTAGGGTTAGTGTTAGACTTAGGTTTAGGGGTTAATAATTTTATTACAGTGGCGGCGGTGTAGTGGGGGGCAGGATAGGGGTTAATAAATTTATTATAGGTGGCGACGGTGTAGGGGGGGCAGGATAGTGGTTAATAAGTTTAATATAGGTTGCGACGGGGTCCGGGAGCGGCGGTTTAAGGGTTAAACTATTTATTTAGTTGCGGCGAGGTCCGGGATCGGCAGGATAGGGGTTAATAACTTTATTATAGAGGGCGGCGGTATAGGGGGGGCAGGATAGGGGTTACTAGGTATAATGTAGGTTGCAGCGGTGTCCGGGAGCGGCGGTTTAGGGGTTAATACATTTATAAGAGTTGCGGCGGGGTCTAGGAGCGGCGGTTTAGGGGTTAATAACTTTTTTTAATTGCGGGGGGCTCCGGGGGCGCCGGTATAGGGGGTAGAACAGTGTAGTTTAGTGTGGGTGCTTAGTGACAGGCTAGCAATAAAGCTGTAGAAAAGCCGAAGAGCAGCGAGATCGGATGAGTGATAACTCTCACAGTCCGCTGCTCATCGCCCCTTACTTGGTGCGCAGCTTTTTGACAGCTTTTTTGATAACTTAGGCGAATTTTTGCAGGTCCGCGGCGGCGATGTGAGGCGAGCTTAGGCGGGCGTATTGGGCCGGCGAAGGCAGGTAAAGTAGACGCGTTGATAACTACCCCTCTTGGTCTCAATATGTAATCTAAGTATTGTGAAGCTTTTTCTGTTAAGGATCCTTGCCCTGAAATAATGGGTCTCCCCGGAGGTGGTAATTTATTCTTATGGATTTTTGGTATCGTATAAAAAGTTGCTAACTTTGGAAATCTTACTCTTAAAAAATCAGCTTCCATTTTGTTTAGCAGGCCATCATATTTCCCCTCTTTGATCCAAGCATCCAATCTTTCTTGATATACTAATGTGGGATTATTTTTAAGAATGATGTATTGTTTCCTATCCAGTAGTTGTTTTGAACATTCATTCATATAGTCAGAAGTATTTAATATCACTACTTTACCGCCCTTATCGGCTGGCTTTATGGTGATTGTTTTCTCGTTTTTTAGTGCTTTCAAAGCTTTTCTTTGATTATGTGTTAAATTGTCTTTATAGGCTGTTTCAATATTAAGTGTGGATATATCTGCCTCAACTAGTTTCACAAAGTTATTTACACATGACACCTGTGATAATGCTGGCATATAAGAAGAACTATTTCTGAGAGTTGTATGACCAATTTTCATTATTTGTGTTGTAGATTCTAATGTCTCCTCCTCTGCTAGTTCTTCTAGTTGTGCTAGTGTTGCCCTGTCATGTATGTCTAAAGTAACAGTTTCAGTTTGATTTTTATTACTGAAGACTTTTTTTAAAACTATCTTTCTTGCAAACATGTGAATGTCCTTGACAATATCAAATTTATTACATTTGTTGGTGGGAGCAAAATTAAGCCCCTTCTTTAAGAGACTAATTTCACTTTCATTGAATTCCCTATCTGATAAATTTATTACTTCTGATTTCATTTCTGTGGCTGCTGATTTCTCAACGGGTATCTCTGTTGTTTTTCTACAGAATCCTCTCTTATGTTTTTTCCCCCTCTCCTTGTCTTCTTGTTCTTCTCCTGAATAAAAAACCTCTTCTGTTGCTATTACCTCTTCTTCAGAAATTATTGGATGATACATTTGAACTATCAGATTCTGAACTGCTTGTTTGTAAATTAGTATAATCATATACTTTTCCTTCCTGATAATCTCCCCAATCTCTTTGAAATTTTCTTTTCTTTCTATATTTAATTTCTTCATGTATCTTCCTTACTTCCATTTTTACAAAATCTAATTGTCTACGATATTCATCTAAACTTTCCCATTTTGTTTAAACTAGCTCAATTTCTTTTATTTCCTGTTCTATTTTTTGTTTTTTCAATTCATTCTCACCCAACATTAATTTCATCCAATTCATTGAACATTCATTGGCATATTCTTCCCATTTTTGTTTAAAGTTTTCTGTTAGAGGATCATTTAAATTTGTCCATGTTTTTTTTCTAATTCTAAGGCCTCTGGGTATCATTTTAGCCTATGTGTATTTTGTTAGGCTTGAGATTTCCCATCTTAGTCTTTGTTCTTTTAATAACTTTTGTTTGTAATCTTTAAATGATTTAAATATATGGTCAGTTGGATTTGTATCTTTATTAGTATTAGCTGTATCTATAGTCGAAAATGTTTCTGCCATATCATGTTCCCATTCCTGATCATTAAAGATTGCCATATTTATTATCTTTTTACATATACCCTTATATGAAAACCACAAATTTTAGCAACCAGTCAGGGTGAAACTCGCGTAGCTGAACGCTAATTCTAACTGAGGGCTACAGCTGAGCCCTCTTGAACCAAGCCAGCTATTCTAAAGCAAGGAACAAACAGTGCATAGTTTGACACACTATTTGTAGGTTTGCAATACAATACGATGAGGATAGTGCATGTGAGTATCTATTGAGCAAGATACAGTGGAAACTACAATCAAGATAAATCGTTTTTCTGATTGTTACAAATGTTGCTAATATATGCCTAGCAAGGTGTGCGGAAGTTCGATAACCCAAAGCCCTAATTACTTGAGGCAGAATATACAGAAACAAGCAGCTATTCAACAGAGACACTCTGCTCACAAACTTACATGCACCAACAATATTATCGAGTATCATATACCAACCCCTAGAGTGTTTAGTCTTACAATTGGCACTATTATTATAACGAACATTTCAAAGCCCTCTCGAACCCAAGATTAACAGCATGATGGATAAGTGGTGAAACACATTTATTGGAGATTACAATTTTGTGGACAAAACTATGGTCTTTAACAGCTGAACTTTTTAGCTATGAGGAAATAGCGGTTTGTGCACAATAAGTGGGCCCACGTTCGTTAATTTGTATATATTTATATTGTGAATAGCCAGCAAATAAATCATATGAGCATAAAACTATATTATTTCTTGTATGTTACCCTTTATTCTTTATGGTGAATAAAGCAAGACATATATATTCATTGTATTAACTGTTTGCATAGTGATTAAGGAATCCAGCTCTTATATACACCACTAGTATTTGGATACTAACACTATACTCTGGTGCCAGATAAAGGAAACTGTGTAGTGTGGAATAGTTCCACACTAATTTCTTCTTTTTATTTTAATATCTATCTTGTATCCCCCAAGCACATTTTTGATCTGATATTAACTTAAAAATCAGATCAATTTAATGAGTCAGTGATAATAAATTGGAGGAGTGCGAATCATAATTATTAGATTATTATAGTGTGTTACACTATTGGAACTTTCTTTTGGTTTTGCACACTTCAAAAATTAGTGGTTTTCATATAAGGGTATATGTAAAAAGATAATAAATATGGCAATCTTTAATGATCAGGAATGGGAACATGATATGGTAGAAACATTTTCGACTATAGATACAGCTAATACTAATAAAGATACAAATCCAACTGACCATATATTTAAATCATTTAAAGATAACAAACAAAAGTTATTAAAAGAACAAAGACTAAGATGGGAAATCTCAAGCCTAACAAAATACACATAGGCTAAAATGATACCCAGAGGCCTTAGAATTAGAAAAAAAACATGGACAAATTTAAATGATCCTCTAATAGAAAACTTTAAACAAAAATGGGAAGAATATGCCAATGAATGTTCAATGAATTGGATGAAATTAATTTTGGGTGAGAATGAATTGAAATGGAAGCTGATTTTTTAAGAGTAAAATTTCCAAAGTTAGCAACTTTTTATACGATACCAAAAATCCATAAGAATAAATTACCACCTCCGGGGAGACCCATTATTTCAGGGCAAGGATCCTTAACAGAAAAAGCTTCACAATACTTAGATTACGTATTGAGACCAAGTCTTTTAAGTTTACCTTCATATGTAAAAGACACTCAATATGTCCTCAAAATCATTGAGGGAATGTATTTTGAAGATGGTTGGACATTGGTAGCAATAGATGTAGAATCTTTATATTCTTCAATACCTCACAAAGGAGGAATTGAGGCATGTGAATATTTTCTGGAACAAAGGGGACAAAAATGCTCTACACACACAAAATTTGTGAGTAAGCTACTTAGCTTTGTTCTAGAGCACAACTTTTTTACATTTGCTGGGAAATTTTACCAACAACTGAGGGGCACAGCAATGGGCACTTGCTGTACCCCCACTTATGCTTGCCTATACCTAGGCAAATGGGAGAAAGATGTCATTTATGGAGGAAGCCAGAGTGCCAATATAAGGCTCTGGCTTCGCTTCATAGATGACGTGCTACTATTCTGGTCAGGAACAGAACAAATGTTGGATAATTTCACGAAGGAATTAAATATTAATAATTATAATTTAAAATTCACATATGAGGGGGCGGAGTTAACCGCCAAAGATGTAGGACGCCTTGCTTGGGAGCTCCTGACCTTAAATCCTAAAAAATGTGGTATATCCCTGATATAATCTAGTTTTTTTTTGGCTTGTGACTAAAGGACATTGATGTGGGAAGAAGCCTGAGACATGGGGATGGAGAATTAGTTGGTGCAACTATATTGATGAGCTGAAAGATTGCTGCGGAGCTCTATGCCACATACTATAGCGCCATTTTGAGGGGAGATATGCAAATGCCCGCCATGGAGGTACAGGAACTCTATTCCGGCATCAGAGAATTACTGGAGGAGTATGGGAGAAAGATCTGCGAGAGATTTGATGCCCTTGATTTAACCATCCAAGAGGCGCGAACACGTAGCAACACAGCTGCTGAAAAGTATGCAGCAGCACTGGAGCCGCAGTGTCCCGCTACGACTGTGGATCCCCAGATGTGCTCTCAAACACTGCTGTCGATGAGTGCGGACCCCAGGCTGGGGTTCCGTTCTCACACTGCTATCATAAGCAGCTTGCAAATGCGGGAAGTACCGCAGTACAGAGGAGAGAGCTCTGTGGAGCCTGGCGGCTTACATACATTGTCATGCGCACCTCTCTCGGTCACTGATGCTGCGGACTTGTCGCATGGCCCAAATGGTTGCAGTGATCCCTTGACATTGTCCCTGAAGCGGCCTGGTCTGGCAGAAGCATTCACCTATCAGTGCGCCGTGCAACAGACCCACGATTACAGATCTGGCATAGGATAAGGCTGTCTTCCTCTATGTGGCATATCTGTGAGTACTGAGGCTCTATAACCCTCAATGACGGCCCTTTAGCCTGATAGCTCAGTCCTACGGTACCTAACCTATGACAGCAAGCAGTAGGTAAATGTCGCAGACAGCTTGCTATACCATTTCCCCTGGTACTTTGATGGAACTCTCAGGTAGTGTGCTATGAAGCTAATTGACACTTGTGAGGATGGTCCTGAGACCTGATACTTGAACTCCCACGTTAAAGTTGTTCATCTGCCCAGACTGCATTTCCACGCTAAATGATCAGAATGTCCATAACTATCACATCCATTAACTGCTATGTGTCTTGCCCCCAATGGATTATACAGATGCTTATCTTATTAACTAAGAGACACAGTTCTATTTATCGTATAATACCTATAGTAAACTTATTGCAAAGCCCCATCCAGGAGCACACACTGTCTTCTCAATGCTTACCTATGGCGGAATGTGCCACTTTGCTAATCTCTTTGTGTGATTATGTTTATACTGTCTGGTGAGGGTTGTGTCTTGTGTGAAAACCTTATATATGCATGTAAATTGAATAGATTGAGTTATATATTTGTAGTGTCACTACCTATGCTTTTCTCAGTTAGCTGACTATCTCAGACCACTGGCATGGAAGAAATCCCTCCACAAAAATATACACACTTGTGTCGCCATCCTAGTCCAATGGTAATAAGAGTTAATTATTCCATACTGCAGGAGGGGTCAGATCTAGACTTTTTTGTTACAGTTACCTCTTTGTTATACACTGACAATATCCCAGTACTGTGCTCTCGGTTGTACACCTTGAAATCATGGCCCCCCCTGCTGAGGTAGTCTTAAAAAGTAGGTATGTGACTTAGCGTTCACAGGATAAGCCCTTACTGACTTAATCTCCGCCCCCCATCCACCTATTTATTTAGTGCAGTTAGGGAGGAATAATTCCTCTTTTATCTCCTCCCCTGCATTCCCTTTTGGCAGAGTTATGCAGCCTCTGCCCAACCCATAGAGCCTTGTTTGAGTTTCCCTCCGCATTTAGGTATAAAGGCTCTGGGGGTCCTTATACAGAAAACTTAACTTTGGCTAGGATTTTCTGGTTCCCTGAAGAATTTTTATTAGAATGACAGTTTTGCTAATGTTTATAGTTCTATACTTGTTCAGTGTTGATTTCTCATCAAGCTAATAATAATTACTACAGAATGGTCTGCATCTCACTTCTATGCAATTGAGTAATTGTGGTGACTTCCTTATATTTTCTTTGTTGATATTGTATGTTTAACCCACAGTCTACCTATCCTACATATGCACTGAAGCTATATTTTCTATTATCTCTCCTATTTCCATGTCCTCAAGGTTTTTTATAGCGTCTGGTCCCTTGTCTGGACCTGTATGGTAGGGGACACTGCAAAATTATTATATATATATAAGAAAACGAGGTACCTTGATTGATATGTCATGTCAGTATAATATATATTATTACTTGTAACCTGGTTGAAGAGACTGTTGTGTATAAGCTATGTGAACCTCAATAAAAATAAAAAAATAAAAAAAAAAATAAAAAAAAAAATAAATTCACATATGAGTTTGAAAAATCAGCAATTACATTCTTGGATCTAAGGATCTCAGTGAAAGATAACAAAATAATTACTAACACCTTCAGGAAAAAGACAGCAGGAAATACTCTTTTAATGGCAGATAGCCATCATCCCCCCTCTTTGATCAAGAATATCCCTAAGGGACACTATTTGAGACACCGAAGAAATTGTACAGAATTAACAACTTTTAAAAATGAGGCAGACTCCTTAAGAAAAAGATTTGTAGATAGAGGATATTCCAAAAATACATTAAAAAAGGCATACAGCACAGCTGTTAAAAGTAACAGGGATGAATTGCTCTATAAAGGAAAAGAAATAGAACAGCAAAACAAAGTTAGATTTATCTCCATCTTCAATAACAAATGGCAAGATATAAGAGCCATACTAAAAAAACATTGGCATATTCTTACCCTAGACAGAGAAATAGTAAATTTTGTTGGTGATAGACCATTAATGTCAGCTCGTAAAGCTCCAAATTTAAAAGACAGACTAGTCCAGAGTCATTTTACTGATAAGCCAAGAACTAATTGGCTACAAACATATCAAGAGAAAGATGGTAACTTTAGGTGTAAAAAATGTTCGGTATGTAAGAACATGCAATAAGGTATATACTTTACTGACAAATATGGTAGCTGTCATAAAATAAAAGGTAAAATTAATTGTAGAAGTGAGGGAATTGTGTATCTGGCATTCTGTTTTTGCCTCATGTACTATGTGGGCAAAACTTATCGTGAACTGAAAGAGAGAATTAAAGAACACAAAAGGGACATCTCGAATGAGGTGAAAACAAGCAGCTTAGCAAGACATTTTAAATTATTTCATAACAGTAATGAAGAAACCCTAAGATTTTTAGGATTAGAAAAGGTAGACATATCTATGAGAGGGGGCAATTTAGATAACTTACTGTTACAAAAAGAATGTAGATGGATTTATGATTTGAAAGCATTGAAACCATATGGTCTAAATGAAGAAATAAACTATGCCCCTTTTCTTCAATAAATGAAATAGCTATAAATGTAGCATGATAAAAGAGATAAATTAATCTCAGCAACAATCTCAAGTCAGTTTGAAAAAAGATTCTAAGATTTTATGACTATAACTAATAAAAGTATAGAGAGTGAAAATATTTACTTACTATCTACAGTGTAAAAAGTAAATTAAAGTGAAGGTAAAGTTTTTCGTTTTTGTAGCCTGTATTCTATTCCTCATCTAATATATAGTATGATCGCAACTTTTTTTTTATTTTTTTTATATATATTATTGTTATAAATACACTTTATATTTACATTCCCGGCCGTTCCTAGCTCCGCCCTCCATGTATTTCCGGATAATTGCCTTTATTACGTACAGAGCGGTCCCACCCGCTCTGTACGTACTTCAAATGCGCGTTCCCGATTGCCGGAACAATTGCGCATGCGCACCATTCCCCATACAATCGATTTGCGCCTGCGTGACCCAAAAAATGTTATGCCTAAAGCGCAGGCGTCAATCGTTGCAACATAGTATTCAATGACTAGCTATTCATTCATTACTATGCTGTAAGCGAATTGTGAACGCTGCAAGGGCCCGATCCGATATGCAGCGTCGCCCGCAAATGCCAGCGACGTTGAAATTTGCGCTGGTTTGGTATCCTATATACGACGTAACCTAGAAGTTACGCTCGTATATTTCTGCCGTCGCCCGTAGTTTTTTGGGCCATAGGCAGGTATACCAAACCAGTGCAGTTTGGTATCCAATATACAGCGTAAGGACTTACGTGGCGAAAATGGAGAAATCTTACTCCATTTTCACCTCGCCACAAAAAGCAGCCGTAGTAAGCCTTATGCTGTCTATTGGAGCCCCGTAACTCCCTAAACTAGCTACAAAATAAACCTAACACCTAACGCATGCACAATGTCTATCTACCTGTCAACCGCGATCCCCCGCCACAATCCCTAATAAAATATTTAACCCCTAAACTGCCGCTCCCGGACCCCGCCGCCACCTACATTAACTACCCCCTAATGTGATCCCAAACGCCAACTATATTAAACTACCCCCTAAAGTGAGCCCCTTACACCGCCGCCATCTACCTTACCTACCCCATAATGTGAGCTCCTACCCCGCCGCCATCTATTTTAAAATTATTAACCCCTAATCTAATCCCCCTACACCGCCGCCAGCTATATTAACTATATTAACCCTAATTATATTAGGGCTAATATAGTTAATATAGTTATTATATTATATATATTAACTATATTAACCCTAATTATATTAGGGTTAATATAGTTAATATCGTTATTATATTATCTATATATTAAGTATAATAACCCTATCTAACTCTAACATCCCCAACTAAATTCTTATTAAAATAAATCTAATTAATATTAATATTATTAATTAAAATATTCCTATTTAAATCTAAATACTTACCTATAAAATAAACCCTAAAATAGCTACAATGTAATTAATAATTACATTGTAGCTATTTTAGGGTTTATATTTATTTTACAGGTAAATTGGTATTTATTTTAACTAGGTACAATAGCTATTAAATAGTTAATAACTATTTAATAGCTACCTAGTTAAAATAATTACCAATTTACCTGTAAAATAAATCCTACAAATACACCTACACTATCAATAAATTAAAGAAACTACAAATATCTAAACTCAAATACAATAAAATAATCTAAACTAAATTACACAAAAAACAAACACTAAATTACAAAAAATAAAAAAATACAAGATTTTTAAGCTAATTACACCTATTCTAAGCCCCCTAATAAAATAATAAAGCCCCCCAAAATAAAAAAAATTCCCTGCCCTATTCTAAATTAAAAAAGTTCAAAGCTCTTTTACCTTACCAGCCCTTAAAAGGGCCTTTTGCGGGACATGCTCCAAAGAAAACTGCTCTTTTGCCTGTAAAGATAAACACAATACCACCCCCCAACATTACAACCCACCACCCACATACCCCTATTCTAAACCCACCCAAACCCCCCTTAAATAAACCTAACACTACCCCCCTGAAGATTTCCCTATCTTGTATTCACCCAGCCGGGCAGAACTCTTCATCCGATCCGGGCGATGTCCAATCAAGCAGCAGAGAAGTCTTCTTCCATTCGGCGATGTCTTCAATCAAGAGGCATCTTCAATCTTCTTTCTTCGCTCCTCCGCCGCGGAGCATCCATCCGGCACGAAGACTAAACGAGGAATGAGGTTCCTTTAAATGACGTCATCCAAGATGGCGTCCGTCGAATTCCGATTGGCTGATAGGATTCTATCAGCCAATCGGAATTAAGGTAGAAAAATCTGATTGGCTGATTGAATCAGCCAATCAGATTCAAGTTCAATCCGATTGGCTGAACCAATAACAACTTGTACTGATATTGTGAATGAATTGAAATTGCAGTATAAATGTATGTACTCCTAAACACTATATAGCAAACTAAGCAAATAATATGAAATAAAGCCATATGATTAATTCACCATTTCACCCATGGGCTGCACGATTCTAAAGTACAAAAGGTCCGACTTTAGACCAATGAGAAAGCAGCCGGATGAAGCCCTAAACAAGCAACCAGTCAGGGTGAAACGCGCGTAGCTGAACGCTGAACGCTAATTCTAACTGAGGGCTACAGCTGAGCCCTCTTGAACCAAGCCGGCTATTCGACAGCAAGGAACAAACAGTGCATAGTTTGACACACTCGTTGTGGGTTTGCAATACAATACGATGAGGATGTGAGTATCTATTGAGCAAGATACAGTGGAAACTACAATCAAGGTAAATCGTTTTTCTGATTGTTACAAATGTTGCTAATATATGCCTAGCAAGGTGTACGGAAGTTCGATAACCCAAAGCCCTAATTCCTAGAGGCAGAATATACAGAAACAAGCAGCTATTCAACAGAGACACTCTGCTCACAAACTTACATGCACCAACAATATTATCGAGTATCATATACCAACCCCTAGAGTGTTTAGTCTTACAATTGGCACTATTATTATAACGAACATTTCAAAGCCCTCTCGAACCCAAGATTAACAGCATGATGGATAAGTGGTGAAACACATTTATTGGAGATTACAATTTTGTGGACAAAACTATGGTCTTTAACAGCTGAACTTTTTAGCTATGAGGAAATAGCGGTTTGTGCACAATAAGTGGGCCCACGTTCGTTAATTTGTATATATTTATATTGTGAATAGCGAGCAAATAAATCATATGAGCATAAAACTATATTATTTCTTGTATGTTACCCTTTATTCTTTATGGTGAATGAAGCAAGACATATATATTCATTGTATTAACTGTTTGCATAGTGATTAAGGAATCCAGCTCTTATATACACCACTAGTATTTGGATACTAACACTATACTCTGCTGCCGGATAAAGGGAACTATGTAGTGTGGAATAGTTCCACACTAATTTCTTCTTTTTATTTTAATATATATATATATATATATATATATATATATATATATATCTTGTTAAACGGACATGAAACCCAAAAATTGTCTTCCATGAGTCAGAAAAAGCATATAATTTTAAACCACTTTTCAATTCACTTCTATTGTTAAATTTGCTTCACATTCTTGGTATTATTTGTTAAAGGTAGGCTTACGAGCAGCAGTGCACTGCTGGGAGCTAGCTGAACACATTGGATGAGCCAATGGCAAGAGGTATGTATGTACAGCCACCAATCTGCATTGCTGCTCCTAAGCCTCCTTAATTATGCTTCTCAACAAACTATATCAAGAGAAAAAAAGAAAATTATATAATAGAAGTAAATTGTAAAGTTGTTTAAAATTGCATGTTCCTTCTGAATCATGAAAGTTTAACTTTGACTTTACTGTCCCTTTAAATAGTTTTTTACATTTAAAAAAGGTACGTAACCTCTTATCCAACTTGATAGGGGACCACATTGAAGTCACTGCCCCGCAGGTACTACTAAATATTAGAAACAAGAACTATAACACTCACATCAATACCTTTTTTAGAATTATCTTCACAATAGTTAGGACCTCAATCGCCAAACACTGGAAGGTGGGGGTCCCAGATTGGTCAGAGATCATTAATAAAATCTCAAATGTGTATGCAATGCATGAGACAGCAGCCCATCTACAAAACAAGATGGACACTTTCAGTAAGCTTTGGTTCTATTGGATAATGGGGGGATCCAGAAATGATCTTCATTGAACTTCAGGAAGGGGAAGGATTTGGAGATAATTATATATTTGAGCTTTTGATTAGCTTATGACATGGTTTAGGAGTCACAGGAGAGGAGGGGGGAGTTGAGTACACAGTGATCTGATTTGTTATTGTTGTTATCCACTACTGTTTCCTTTTTGTTTTTTATATATTTCTTTTTGTTTTTTTTCCTCAAAAAATAAAGAAGAGGTGCATTAGGACTGGCCACTGTTGGTCTGCCTGAAAGGTGGGACTTTTGTATATGTCAACAAGATCTACTGATATGTAACACCCATTGGCGGGTGAGCCGGTAGCGGCTTGTACAGTTGTAATGTCTGTTTTTCTTTTTCTCATGTTGTAATGCTCTCAATAAAAAATTATTTCAACTAAAAAAGGTACGTAATGCTGTCTAAATAAACTGTCAGGTAGCGCAACTATTGCTCGGTGGCTGACAGGTACAATTCCCACAGAAACAGTTGCTTTATTCTAGCATATCTATTTCTTAAACTGGAACAACTTTCAAAACACTTCTTTAGATGGAACAAAGAAAACTTATGCATATCATGGTCTTTTTATGCTGTATGTTGCTTATTTCTAGGAATTAGACATTTTGTAACAATAAACAAACAGGACAAAGGTTGATTACATAAGAGAAAAAAAAAATCCAGGTTTCGTCATCATTTGTACCATTTATATGTCAAAATGTACTATGTAAAACAGAAGCAAAGTACCCTGTTCTGCCGCACCAGTAAGTAAGCTTCACCTTTTATTTCTGATATTCTTTGTATTTTTCTTAACTGCTTATAAAGATAATATTTTGGAATTTTGTCAAACCTGTCAGATCTAAATAGATGAAATATCTGTTTAAACTATTATAATAAATGTGTGTTGACACAGCTATTGTGATTGTATTTCATTAATATGATATTTTTATATTAAATTGCATCTAAATAAAGGTATATATACAGTACACATTTTTGTAAATATGTTATTATATCTTTTCATGTGACATTAATGGCTGTGTGTTGAGTTATTTTGAGGGGACAGCAAATTTACACTGTTATACAGGCTGTACACTCACTACTTTACATTGTAGCAAAGTGTCATTTCTTCAGTGTTGTCACATGAAAAGATATAATAAAATATTTACAAAAATGTGAGGGGAGTACTTTTGTGGGATACCGTATGTATACACACACACTGTCAATTTGTCTGGTTATTAAATATGAGTTTAATATTCAGTATTGTACTGTTTTTCTGTAATTAAAGGTATTATGATTGATAACTTTTGGGTTGTATGAAATTAAAGGGATTTTAAACCCACATTTTTTCTTTCATGATTCAGATAGAACATGCAATTTTAATCAACTTTCTAATTTACTATTGTGAGGGTCAGGGAGGTGTCTGGAACTCAGTATGCAGGAAAGGAAAACCAAAAAAAGAAAGTATTTTCTTGAACAAACTTTACTGAAGATATATAATACAAACAGGAAAATCAAATTGAGGTTAAAATTGAACCAGAAAGAGAACAAATAAAGTATTTACAATTAAAACTTTAAGCACAAGTCTCTCAGCAAGCACAGAACCCAGCGGGTACTGTTGTTGAGGTATTTTGTAAAATGTCCAGGAAAAAGAATGCATACACAGAGGCCTTTGATCTCAGCAGAAGGATAAGCATAGACAAGTATCACAGCAGAGGTCTTTGGTCTCAGCAGTAGGATAAGCATACCCAAGTATCACAGCAGAGGTTTTTGGTCTCAGCAGTAGGATAAGCATACACAGGTATCACAGCAGAGGTCCTTGGTCTCAGCAGTAGCATAAGCATACACAAAGTATCACAGCAGAGGTCCTTGGTCTCAGCAGTAGGATAAGCATACACAAGTATCACAGCAGGGGTCTTTGGTCTTAACAGTAAGATAAGCATACCCAAGTATCACAGCAGAGGTAGGTCTTAGGTCTCAGCAGTAGGATAAGCGTACACAATTTTAACAGCAGAGGTCTTTGGTCTCAGCAGTAGGATAAGCATACACGAGTATCACAGCAGAGGTTGTTAGTCTCAGCAGTAGGATAAGCATACACAAGTATTACAGCAGAGGTCTTTGGTCTAAGCAGTAAGATAAGCATACCCAAGTATCACAGCAGAGGTCTTTGGTCTCAGCAGCAGAATAAGCTTTAGAAACACGGACCTTCAAGATAAGGAGCAGGAACCAGATAACAAGAACCTTCTAAGGCAATAACTCAGTACAGAGTGATGTACTGAGCAGCCTTATATAGGGACTCCCACACCTGTGCCTTCCATGTGGGAGTCCTAACAATCAGAGGATGGCCCTTTAAATCTAGACGGCGTGCACGACGTGTGCCTAGAGGGCTGCAGCCTCAGCTGTCAATCAGACTGGTCTGGGCATGTCTGCACTTGGGACACTGAGACGGACTGCCGGGGGGCCCACATTCGCTGCGGCAAGTGGCCAGGACTAGGGTAAGGACCCTGACACCCATTATCATTTTTTCTTTGTTCTCTTGGTATCTTTATTTGAAAAAGCAAGAAAGTAAGCTAAAGAGCCTGCCCATCTTTGGTTCAGAACCTGGGTAGCGCTTGCTGATTGGTGGTTAAATATAGCCATCAATCAGCAAGCACTACCCAGGGTCTGAACCAAAAATGGGCTGGCTCCTAAGCTTTCATTCCTACTTTTTCAAACAAAGATACCAAGAGAACAAAGATAAACTGATAATAGGAGTAAATTATAAAGTTGCTTAAAATTGCATGCTCTATTTAAACCATGAAAGAAAAAATTTGGGTTCAAAATCTCTTTAAATTCATACAACCCAAAAGTTATCAATTGTAATATAAAATCTACATAATGCACACGGACAGCCATAGAATATTTTTTTTTTTTGGGGGGGGGGCAAAAAAGTGACCTGAACAATAAAGATCAGTAGGTCGCAGGAGAGATCTCAACTGTTGATAACAAAAAGAAATGCTACAACTCTAGGAGGCGCTATTTACTAATCACCTGGTTTGATTATGATACTCAATTGTCTCCTGCACAAAGTGAAGTGATAAAGATAATATAGTAAAAATCAACAATCTATAAAAAATAATAATAAACAAAAATACTATTAATAATTAAACTGAAAAAAAAAATCATTAAAAAACACCTGTGTGCATAAAATAAAAACACAGAATAATATACACACTTGAAAATAAAAAGGTATAAATATTAACACCTATGGACATAAACCCAAATAGGTTTAAGTAATGTCTTATCTGAAATAAAAAAAGTCCAATGGTATTCTGTGTCTTTCCAAGGACTCCGTATGGATCCCTTCCCTGGATCAGGAAATGATAATTGATGGCTGCTCCTTGTGTAAAAACACTGCTCGCTCCAATAGACTTCTGTGAAAAGGAATCGCAAACAAGGGCGCTTCCTAGTGTAACACTGATCATATGTGAGATTGGTATATACTTATCAAAACATACTCACAAGTGTGGCAGCGCCCAATTGTGCTTAGTGGGGCTTACTGGGAACTCTGTGTCCCAGGTCACTGATCTAAAGAGCAGGGGGAAATCCTCTTGACTGCTTCTATTGCTGTGAGCTGAATAATTAAAGCTCAGACTTCCAAAAATCTCAAAAAATAAGATTTTATTTTACAAATTCTTAAAACAAAAGAGCACAACATGTACCCTATGTATATTAAAAAACAGTAGCGCAACGCATTTCTCAGCTCTCTGTTAGTTCTCTGGAAGTACTGACTTTTAAATTAAAGACTATCCAATCACCAAACATTTAGATACCCCACCCATTAATACAGGTGTGTTACCTTAATTCCCTCTTCCCTTAAAACCAAAACTTATTCTCATAATGTCAGATGTTATGTTAGATTTCTTTGTATACAATATTAGCACAAATGTATAATTCACAATCCTTTTTAATAAAAAATATATATTCATATAACCATAATAACTGTCAAACAGTCCACATAGATGTTTACAAATCTACTATTCTTCAGATGTAATAATCATGTCCCCCATCATGGGCTTGATATCTGTCATTAAAAATAACCTTTTTTAATAGCCCTGATCGGAATTGCCAAGAATATTGTGTATTTTTATACCTATGTTGCCCTCAGTAAAAAAAAAAAAATGTTTTTAAATAGGGGTATTTTGACTGCATAGCTGTTACCTGCTCTCATTGGCTAGCTGAGTCAAGCCATTATGGATGTCGCAAAAATACAAATGTATCTGTTATTGCTTGAGAATAACCCTGTATTATTCTAGTGAGTGAGTGAGTACGAGTAGAGTCTATGTGTGTGAGTGAATGATATAGTGTTAATTTTGTGAATACTACCAAAAATTAAGTGTCTAAAAAAAGTTGTTTGTTGTACACATGAGCTGCACATCCTTTTAAAAATGTTGGATTATTGGCATCAAAAGAGGGACTCAAATGGGTGATTATGCTATGATATAAAGCAAAATTACAGAAGGGATTTGACCGCTATTATCCACACCTCCAGATGCCCATAATAATGTATAAACTGATTTGATCTGTGTAAATAAAATATGTCACTGAAGCTTAGCTTAGGTTCTTTATTACTTAGTAGTTATGTCAATACTTAAGCTAATATTTTTGGATTTGCTATCACTTAGACATACCATAAACACAGAAATCTAGATTTTGAGAACAGATTGGAGCCTGAATTTCATGTTAGCATGTGTAATTTGACAGCCAGGAGTGTCATTTGTCATAGCTACCAATCACTGGCTCAGCATCGGCAAAGCTTTGTAGGTTTTAAGCACATAGTAAGCTCTCATCATTAAAGGGACAGTCAACACCAGAATTATTGTTGTTTTAAAAGATAGATAATCCCTTAATTACCCATTCCCCAGTTTTGCATAACCAACAGTTATAATAATACATGTTTTACCTCTGTGATTACCTTGTATCTATGCCTCTGCAGATGTCCCCCTTATTTTAGTTCTTTTGACAGACTTGCATTTTAGCCAATCAGTGCTCACTCCTCGGTAAATTCACATGCATGCGCTCAATGTTATCTATATGAAACACATAAACTAACTCCCTCTAGTGGTGAAAAACTGTCAAATGCAGAGGCGGCCTTCAAGGTCTAAGAAGTTAGCATATGAACCTCCTTAGGTTTAGCTTTCAACTAAGAATACCAAGAGAACAAAGCAAAATTGGTGATAAAAGTAAATTTAAAAGTTCTTTAAAATTGTATGCCCTATTTGAATCATGAAAGGTTTTTTTTGGACTTGACTGTCCCTTTAATGCAAAGCATTTTATGAAATTAGAACATGGCATTTTGCTGCTTTAACATTTAAGATATTCTTATACATAGCCTAAACTTTCTAAAACTTCTATTAACCATTTGAGTGCTAAGCACTTCCCACCTGGGTGCTAAGCTGTTTTAAGTTTTTTTTATTATTTTATTTTTTTAAATATTTTTTTTTTTTTACTTTTTTTTTCCAGATCCCCAAGACTTACACTCTTGGAAAGGTTAGGCGATTACCTTACAACAGTGGATCTTGGGGGTCTGTAGCTGCTTAGCTGCCTGAGATACAGGCTTCTAAGCAGCATGCCCCCTTTTCCTATACTTAACATTGTCATTTTGTTAATAAAGTTGCGCGGTGACATCATTATGCCATTGCACGTGATGTCACCACGCAAAACGTGAAGTCCCGGCAATGCCTGTCAGTATACAGGCACGATCTCTGGGGTAGGAGCTAGGGGGAGCCCCAAGATCTCCCTCAAGGTGGGAGAGTGCTAGCGATGGATCTGAGCCGTCATTAGCACCAGAGTGGAAAACTCTGCGACAGCTCAGAGCCGTCGTTAGCACTCAAAGTGTTACAAGTTTTTTCCATGCATCAACTACGCCTTTAGTAAAGCAGCAAAATGTTGAAATATGTTATTAATAATAATAATAATAATAAATAGACTTTATATCTATCAGGTATTTGTAGAGCACCAACAGATTCTGCAGCGCTATAAGCATAGGCGGTATACAAGATAACATTTACAGGGATCAAATGGGTAGAGGTCCCTGCCGAGAGTTGCACTGTTGTAGTCAGCTCTTATGAAGGCGATTTACAAACAGCTGGGTTCATAGGCTTACATTCTAAGGGGTTCAAGGGGAAAGCAATAGAGTTAGGAAAAGTTAGTGTAGGTTGTATGCATCCCTGAATAGTAGAGTCTTTATGGAGCGCTTGAAGCTGTTAAAACTAGGGGAGAGTCTTGTGGAGCAAGGCAGGGAGTTCCACAAGATGGGAGCCAGTCTGGAGAAGTCCTGTAAACGGGAATGTGAGGAAGTAACAAGAGAGGAGGAGAGGAGGAGATAGTGAGCAGAGCGAAGGGGATGGGAGGGAGAGTATCTGGAGACATAGGCATCTATTTATAAGGCCGTCAACTTACTTGCATTCGATGGCACCAATATGCTCGCCTAAGTTCGCTTAACATTGCTGCCACGGACCTGAATACGTTCTCCAAAATTATCAAAAAAGCTGTCAAAAAGCCGTGCACCAAGTACGGTGCGATGAGCAGCGGACTGTTGTTAACTAACAGTCATCGATCTCGCTGCTCTTCGGCTTTTTTACAGCTTTATTGGTAAACTGTCACTAAACACCCACACTATACTATACTGTTTACCCCTAAACCTCCCGGAGCCCACAGCAACTCAAATATATGTATTAACCCCTAAACCGCCGCTCCTGGACCCCGCCGCAACTAAATAAAGTGTTTAACCCCTAAACCGCCACTCCCAGAGCGGCGGAGCCCACCGCCACCTACATTATACTTATTAACCCCTAATCTGCTGCCCCCTAAACCGCCGCCACCTACATTATATTTATTAACCCCTAATCTGCCCCCCCACACCGCCGCCACCTACCTACATTTATTAACCCCTAATCTGCCGCCCCCAACGTCGCCGCCACTATAATAAATTTATTAACCCCTAAACCTAAGTCTAACCCTAACACCCCCTAACTTAAATCTAATTTCAATAAATCTAAATAAATATTGCTATCATTAAATAAATTATTCCTATTTAAAACTAAATACTTACCTGTAAAATAAACCCTAAAATAGCTACAATATAACTAATAGTTACATTGTATCTATCTTAGGTTTTATTTTTATTTTACAGGCAACTTTGTATTTATTTTAACT
This sequence comes from Bombina bombina, assembly GCF_027579735.1. Taxonomy (NCBI): domain Eukaryota; kingdom Metazoa; phylum Chordata; class Amphibia; order Anura; family Bombinatoridae; genus Bombina; species Bombina bombina. Next base: position 748,950,337 of record NC_069503.1, on the reverse strand, counting down.
AGGTACAATAGTTATTAAATAGTTATTAACTATTTAATAACTTCCTAGTTAAAATAAATACAAATATACCTGTAAAATAAAATCTTACATAAGTTACAATTATTATTATTATTATTATTATCGGTTATTTGTAGAGCGCCAACAGATTCCGCAGCGCTATTAACAAAGGCAGAGTACAAAAAAACAGTTATAGGGATCAAATGGGTAGAGGGCCCTGCCAAGAGTTGCACTGTTGTAGTCAGCTCTTGAGAATGTGATCAACAAACAGCTGGACTCTTAAGCTTACATGCTAAGGGGGTTCAGGGGATAGCAATGGAGGAGAGGAACTGGTATAAAGAAAGGTTAGCGTAGGTTGTATGCATCCCTGAACAGTAGAGTCTTTAGGGAGCACTTGAAGCTTTTAAAACTAGAAGAGAGTCTTGTGGAGCGAGGCAGAGAGTTCCACAAGATGGGAGCCAGTCTGGAGAAGTCCTGTAAACGGGAGTGTGATGAGGTGACAAGAGAGGAGGAGAGTAGGAGGTCGTGAGCAGAGCGAAGGGGATGGGAGGGAGAATATCTGTAGACAAGGTCTGAGATATAGGGGGGAGCAGTGCAGTTGAGGGCTTTGTATGTCAGAGTGAGAATTTTGTGTTTGATCCTAGAGGCAAGAGGAAGCCAGTGAAGAGATTGGCAGAGAAGTGCAGCAGATGAAGAGCGACTTGTAAGGAAGATGAGTCTGGCAGAGGCATTCATTAAGGATTGTAAAGGAGCTAGACGGTAGGTGGGGAGACCAGAGAGGACAGAGTTGCAGTAATCGAGGCGGGAGAGGATGAGATAGTGGATTAAAATCTTAGTTGTGTCTTGTGTAAGGAAGTGTCTAATTTTAGAGATGTTTTTAAGGTGGAAGCGGCAGGCTTTAGCCAAAGACTGAATGTGAGGAGTGAAAGAAAGATCTGAGTCAAATGTGACCCCGAGACATCGGGCATGCGGGGTAGGGGTAATGATGGAGTTGTCGGCAGTTATAGAGAGATTGGGGGTGGAGAGTTTTGAAGAAGGGGAGAAAATAAGGAGCTCAGTTTTGGAGAAATTTAGCTTGAGGTAGTGAGAGGACATCCGGTTGCAGATGTGAGAAAGACAGTTAGTGACACGGGTTAGCAAGGAAGGAGAAAAGTCTGGTGCAGAGAAGTAGATTTGGGTGTCATCGGCATACAAATGATATTGTAAACTGTGGGACTTTATTAGGGAACCTAGTGATGACGTGTAGATTGAGAAGAGAAGGGGACCAAGGACAGAGCCTTGCAGTACTCCGACAGAAAGTGGTGATGGGCAGAGGAGGCCCCAGAGAAGGCTACACTAAAGGTACGGTTTGACAGGTAGGAAGAGAGCCACGAGAGGGCTGTGTCACATATGCCGAAGGATTGGAGGGTTTGGAGCAAGAGAGGGTGGTCAACAGTGTCAAGACTGCGGACAGATCAAGGAGAATAAGCAGAGAGAAGTGGCCTTTTGATTTTGCTATAAGTAGGTCGTTGGTAACCTTAACAATTGCTGTTTCTGTGGAGTGATGGGGACGAAATCCAAATTGCAATGGGTCAAGGAGGGAGTTTATTGTAAGGAAATGGGATAGGCGTGCATAAGCTAGTTTTTCGAGAAGCTTTGATGCAAGAGGGAGGAGAGAAATAGGGCGGTAGTTGGATGGGGAGGTAGGATCAAGGGAAGGTTTTTTGAGGATAGGTGTGACCAGTGCATGTTTCAGCGATGAGGGAAATATACCGGTGCTGAAGGAGAGGTTGAAAGTGTGTGTGAGTATAGGGGTAAGGGTGGCAGAGAGGGAGGGGAGTAGCTGTGAGGGGATAGGGTCAAGGGGAGGTGAGAGCGCAGTATAAGTCCTGAAACTTCTTCCTCAGTAACAGGGGAGAATGAGCTAAGTTTAAGGTTATGTGGTTTGTGGTTGATTGAGAGCATTTGAGGGGGTGAGAGAATGGAATTATGTTGAGAGCTGATTTCATTTCTGATGGAGTTGATTTTGTTATTGAAGTGGTTGGCAAAGTCTTGAGCTGACAGAGAAGTTGTATTAAGAGGTGGGGGAGGGCGGAGAAGAGTATTGAAAGTGGAGAACAAACGTTTTGGGTTTGAAGAAAGATTAGAGATAAGAGTAGAGAAGTAGTGTTGCTTATGGAAATTAAGGGCAGAGTAGTAGGAGTTCAAGATAAATTTGTAATGTTGAAAATCAGCTGAACTCCTAGATTTTCTCCAGTGCCGCTCAGCAGTACGGGAACATCTGCGTAGGTATTGTGTCAGAGGAGTATGCCAGGGCTGAGGATGAGTGTTTGATTTCCGAGCTATGGTAAGAGGGGCAAGATTGTCAAGGACGGATGTAAGGGTGAAATTATAGTGGCAGATAGATTGGTCAGGGCATGGAAAGGAGGAGAAGGATGAGAGGAGAGGTTTGAGGGAATTAGAAAGCTGTTGTTGATCTAATGACGTAATGCTTCTGTGAAGTTTGGTGTGAGGAGCAGAAGGAGGGAGAGTTGTAGGGAGGGATGATATGTTGCAAGTAAGGAGATGGTGGTCAGAAAGAGGAAAGGGGGAGTTTGTGAAGTTTGAGAGGGTGCATCGATAGCTAAAGATCAGGTCAAGGGAGTGACCATCTTTGTGAGTGGGAGAATCAGTTCATTGTGACAAACCAAAAGAGGAAGTGAGTTGCAAAAGTTGTTTTGCAGAGGAGGCAGTGGGATTGTCAAGAGGGATGTTGAAGTCACCAGGAATGAGGGAAGGGGTGACAGAGCAGCAGTGGATGCTGTGTCTAGGGGAGAGAGCCAGGTTTCTGTTAGGGCCAGAAGGTTGAGGGAGTGGGAGATAAAGAGGTCATGTATAGAAGTGAGTTTGTTGCAAACAGAGCGAGAGTTCCAAAGTACACAAGTGAAAGGGGAAGTGGCTTTTGATGCAAGAGAAATGTGAGTAAGGTTGTCAGAGTTTTGTTTTGTGAGTCTTTGGGATGGTATACATGGATGTGCACGGCTAGGCAGTTGTTGGGGACCAGGATTAGGGGAGATGTCACCAGCAGTTAGTAGAAGCAAGAGGGAGAGTGACATAAGATGAGATACAGATTTGCAGTAGTGAGACTGCTTTTGAGACAAGGTGCAGGGGGGAGAGAGAGTGTTTAGGAATAGGTAAAGTTCATGAGTACAAAAGTAATGTGAGCTTAAGAGAGATGGGCTAATACACAGTGCAGGTGGAGAGGGAGAAGGAGTAATTGAATAAAGTAGTTTGTTATAGAGACAAAAGGCAGCAAAAAGGGAATAAGAAGATATTAGGCATCTTTACAATAGAGGGAACCAGTTAAACACATAAAACACAGTATTACAGTAGCAATTGCATTTGAAAACAGTAAGGTATATCAAACATAATATTACAAAAGTATCTGCCTTTTTCTTGCCCCATCCTTGTTGAATTCTTGTATAATTCTATTTCTAGTGCCTCACTTGTAAAATGTTCACTTTGAAAATGTGGACATATGTTATATCAATGCACATCACTGTGCAATGCACATCTCAGACTGGTGTGAAATATATGCAGGGAGGGCAGTCAGCTGAGTCCACTAAATTTAGTTGATTGCTAATCAAAGACAATTGGAAAGGCTAATTGGAAAGTTAGATTCTGGTCTGGTCAGGGTGAGATGTTAAGTAAACAGGCAATAAAATTTGGGGGAGGTTAATACTATGGAATAAGACAGCTATACATTTTAGAATAATAGCAAGTATTGATAAGGATTGAACACCACATGAACATTAGAAATAACACATTGGATAACAGTACAACAGATGTAGGACTAAATTAACAAACTAAAATCATTTGCTCTATGTAAATATTCATGTACTAGAAGAGAGTTACAGGAGAGTAAAAAAACACCAGAGAGCAGTGAATAGTTGCAGATTGACAGGGTCTCTATTCCCGTACCAGAAGAGAGTTACAGGAGAGTAAAAAAAACACCAGAGAGCAGTGAATAGTTGCAGATTGACAGGGTCTCTATTCACATACCAGAAGAGAGTTACAGGAGAGTAAAAAAAACACCAGAGAGCAGTGAATAGTTGCAGATTGACAGGGTCTCTATTCACGTACCAGAAGAGAGTTACAATTACACCTAACACTACACTATAATTAAATAAATTACCTAAACTAAATACAATTAAATACAATTAAATAAAATTATCTAAAGTACAAAAACAAACAAACACTAAATTACAGAAAATAATAAACAAAGTACAAGAATTTTAAACTAATTACACCTAATCTAATCCCCTTAACAAAATAAAAAAGCCCCCCCAAAATAAAAAAGCCCTACCCTACACTAAATTACAAATAGCCCTTAAAAGGGCCTTTTGCGGGGCATTGCCCCAAAGTAATCAGCTCTTTTACCTGTAAAAAAAAATTACAAACCCCCCCAACATTAAAACCCACCACCCACACAACCCTACTCTAAAACCCACCCAATCCCCCCTTAAAAAAACACACTAACACTAACCCCTTGAAGATCACCCTACCTTGAGAAGTCTTCACCCAACCGGGCCGAAGTCCTCAACGAAGCCAGCAGAAGTGGTTCTCCAGACGGGCAGAAGTGGTCCTCCAGACGGGCAGAAGTCTTCACCCAGACGGCATCTTCTATCTTCATCCATCCGGCGCGGAGCGGCTCCATCTTCAAGACATCCGATGCGGAGCATCCTCTTTATCCGGAGTCTTCTTCAACAATGACGGTTCCTTTAAGTGACGTAATCCAAGATGGCGTCCCTTCAATTCTGATTGGCTGATAGAATTCTATCAGCCAATCGGAAATCAAGGTAGGAAAAATCCTATTGGCTGATGCAATCAGCCAATAGGATTGAAGTTCAATCCTATTTGCTGATCCAATCAGCCAATAGGATTGAGCTTGCATTCTTTTGGCTGATTGGAACAGCCAATAGAATGCAATCGGAATTAAGGTAGGATTTTTTCTACCTTAATTCCGATTGGCTGATAGAATTCTATCAGCCAATCGGAATTGAAGGGACGCCATCTTGGATGACATCACTTAAAGGAACCATCATTGTTGAAGAAGACTCCGGATGAAGAGGATGCTCCACGTCGGATGTCTTGAAGATGGAGCCGCTCCACGCCGGATGGATGAAGATAGAAGATGCCGTCTGGATGAAGACTTCTGCCCGTCTGGAGGACCACTTCTGCCCATCTGGAGGACCACTTCTGTCGGCTTCGTTGAGGACTTCGGCCCGGTTGGGTGAAGACTTCTCAAGGTAGGGTGATCTTCAAGGGGTTAGTGTTAGGTTTTTTTAAGGGGGGATTGGGTGGGTTTTAGAGTAGGGTTGTGTGGGTGGTGGGTTTGGGGGGGTTTGTAATTTTTTTTACAGGTAAAAGAGCTGATTACTTTGGGGCAATGCCCCGCAAAAGGCCCTTTTAAGGGCTATTTGTAATTTAGTGTAGGGTAGGGCTTTTTTATTTTGGGGGGCTTTTTTATTTTGTTAGGGGGATTAGATTAGGTGTAATTAGTTTAAAATTCTTGTACTTTGTTTATTATTTTCTGTAATTTAGTGTTGTTGTTTTTTGTACTTTAGATAATGTTATTTAATTGTATTTAGTTTAGGTAATTTATTTAATTATAGTGTAGAGTTATGTGTAATTGTAACTTAGGTAAGGTTTTATTTTACAGGTATATTTGTATTTATTTTAACTAGGAAGTTATTAAATAGTTAATAACTATTTAATAACTATTGTACCTAGTTAAAATAAATACAAAGTTGCCTGTAAAATAAAAATAAAACCTAAGATAGATACAATGTAACTATTGGTTATATTGCAGCTATCTTAGGGTTTATTTTACAGGTATTTAGTTTTAAATAGGAATAATTTATTTAATGATAGTAATATTTATTTAGATTTATTTAAATTATATTTAAGTTAGGGGGTGTTAGCGTTAGGGTTAGACTTAGGTTTATGGGTTAATAAATTTAATATAGTGGCGGTGACGTTGGGGGCGGCAGATTAGGGGTTAATAAATGTAGGTAGGTGGCGGTGGTGTGGGGGGGCAGAATAGGGGTTAATAAGTATAATGTAGGTGGTGGCGGCGGTGTAGGGGGGGGCAGATTAGGGGTTAATAAGTATAATGTAAGTGGCGGTGGGCTCCGGGAGTGGCGGTTTAGGGGTTAATAAGTTTATTTATTTGCGGCGGGGTCCAGCAGCGGTGGTTTATGGGGTTAATACGTTTATTTAGTTGCGGCGGGGTCCGTGAGCGGACGGATAGGGGTTAATAACTTTTATTTAGGTGGCGGCGGTGTAGGGGCAGCAGATTAGGGGTTAATGAGTATAATGTAGGTGGCGGCGGTGTAGGGGGGCAGATTAGTTGTTAATAAGTATAATGTAGGTGGCGGCGGTGTAGGGGGCGGCAGATTAGGGGTGTTTAGACTCGGGGTACATGTTAGGGTGTTAGGTGTAAATGTTCCCATAGGAATCAATGGGATATCGGGCAGCAGCGAACATGAGCATTCGCTGATTTCAGACTCCCATTGATTCCTATGGCATCCGCCGCCTCCAGGGCGGTGGATTGAAAACCAGGTACGCTGGGCCGGAATAGTGCCGAGCGTACCTGGTAGAAATTTGATAACTAGCAAAAGTAGTCAGATTATGCCGAACTTGCATTCGGAACATCTGTAATGACTTAAGCATTGATCTGTGTCGGACTGAGTCCGGTGGATCGTATGTTACGTCACAAAATTCTACTTTTGCCGGTCTGTAGGGTTTGATAACTAAGGGGAATCAGGCTCGCCACAAATACGCTGCGGAATTCCAGCGTATTTGCGGATGATGGCTTGATAAATAGATGCCAAGGTCTGAAATGTAGAGGAGAGCAATGCAGTTGAGGGCTTTGTATGTCAGAGTGAAGATTTTGTGTTTAATCCTGGAGGCAAGAGGAAGCCAGTGAAGGGATTGGCAGAGAGGTGCAGCAGATGAAGAGCGACCTGTAAGGAAGATGAGCCTGGCAGAGGCATTCATTATGGATTGTAAAGGAGCTAGGCAGCAGCTAGGAAGACAAGAGAGGACTGAGTTGTAATAGTCGAGGCGGGAAAGGATGAGAGAGTGGATTAAAATCTTAGTTGTGTCTTGTGTAAGAAAATGTCTAATTTTAGAGATGTGTTAAGGTGGAAGCAGCAGGCTTTAGCTAAGTACTGAATGTGAGGAGTGAAAGAAAGGTCTGAGTCACGTGTGACCCCCAAGACATCGGGCATGCGGGGTAGGGGTAATGATGGAATTATCAACAGTTATAGAAAATTGGGGGGTGGAGATAAAATAAGGAGTTCAGTTTTGGAGAGATTTAGCTTAAGGTAGTGAGAGGACTTCCAAGATGAGATATGAGAAAGACAGTTAGTAATATGGGTTAGTAAGGAAGGAGGTAGGTCTGGTGCAGATAGATAGATTTGGGTGTCATCGGCATACAAATGGTATTGAAACCCATGGGACTTTATTAAGAAATATAATGAGGACGTGTAGATTGAAAAGAGAAGGGGACCGAGGACAGAGCCTTGGGTACCCCAACAGAAAGTGGTAACAGGTCAGAGGATGCTCCAGAGAATGCTACACTAAAGGTACGGTTAGATAGATAGGAAGAGAACCACGAGAGAGCTGTGTTGCAGATGCCGAAGGATTGGAGGCTTTGGAGCAAAAGAGGGTGATACTCCTTTAAAATAACTGTGAATTTTTATATTTGGTTAAGATCAATGCTATGAGTACATGCTGTGCAGTGCATTTCGTTCAGAAAGTGAGGAAGTTAAGAGAAGTCAAAAATTAAACTCATGCTCGTAAATCTCAGTTTCCGCACACAAAGTAATATTATTAAACAAATATGAGATTTTTCCTCTCTGTTAAACAGCTCTCCCTATTTCTGGAGCTTCAGCTGTTTAACTAAAAAAGTTAAAAGTTCTTTATAAGGTTTAGGTATAATGTGAAGTTCATTGTAGTCTTTATCATTGTATTTTATTATTTGATATTCTCAGTTATTGACACTGAAAATGGGGTGACTTATAGACCTTTTAACCCCTTAATGACCACAATGTACCCTGTATGTCACTGGTCGTTAAGGTTTTTTTCAGGACATAATAGCACAAGTATAGCAAGAACACGCTATTAATTCCCTCCCTCCAGCAGGCTTTGTGGAATAGAGAAGTCTCAACTCTGGTGGCAAGACCGCGCTATAAAACAATCAAGTCCCAAAAAAAGGCCAGCGACATACAGGGTACGTCGCTGGTCCTTAAGGGGTTAAAAAGTATAATATATTTCTTCTTTAAGGTACTTGGCCCCCTTTCTATTCAAGTAGAGTTTGCAATGCAAAACTTTGTATCACTTTAGCCTTCTAAAATTTGCTGATTCAATGGCCTCTATTTATCAAGCCGTCAACCGCAAATACGCTGGAATTCCGCAGCGTATTTGTGGCGAGGCTGATTCGCCCTACAGATCGGCAAAAGTAGAATATAGTGACGTAACATACAATCCGCCGGACTCAGTCCGACACAGATCGATGCTTATGGCACTACAGATGTTCCGAACGCAAGTTTGGCACAATCTGACTACTTTTGCTAGTTATCAAAGAACAACCAGGTACGGTCACCACTATTCCGGCCCAGCGTACCTGGAGGCGGCGGATCCCATAGGAATCAATGGGAGTCTAACAGCAGCGAAAGCTCATGTTCACTGCTGCCCGCTATTCCATTGATTCCTATGGGAAATGTCTGCACCTAACACTCTAACATGTACCCAGAGTCTAAACACCCCTAATCTTCCCCCCTACACCGCCGCCACCTACTTTATACTTATTAACCCCTAAACCGCCACCCTGACACCGCACCACCTACATTATACGTATTAACCCCTAAACCGCCGCTCCCGGACCCCGCCGCAACTAAATAAAAATTTTAACCCCTAAACCGACGCTCCCGGACCCCGACGCAACTAAATAAAATGTTTAACCCCTAAACCGACGCTCCCGGAGCCCACCGCCCCCTTCATTAAACTTATTAACCCCTATCCTGCCCCCCCTACACCGCCGCCAACCTACATTAAACTTATTAACCCCTATCCTGCCCCCCCTACACCGCCGCCACTATATTAAAGTTATTAACCCCTAAACCTAAGTCTAACCCTAACACCCCCTAACTAAAATATTATTTAAATTAATCTAAATAAAATTACTATTATTAACTAAATTAATCCTATTTAAAACTAAATGCTTACCTATAAAATAAACCCTAAGCTAGCTACAATATAACTAATAGTTACATTTTAGCTATCTTAGGGTTTATTTTTATTTTACAGGCAAGTTTCTATTTATTTTAACTAGGTACAATAGTTATTAAATAGTTATTAACTATTTAATAACTACCTAGCTAAAATAAATACACATTTACCTGTAAATAATAATTCCTAACCTAAGTTACAATTACACCTAGCACTATACTACAATTAAATAAAATAAATTAATTAAATACAATTACCTACAATTAAATAAAATTAACTAAAATTAACTAAAGTACAAAAAACCCCCACTAAATTACAGAAAATAAAAAAAATTACAAGAAGTTTAAACTAATTACACCTAATCTAAGCCCCCTAATAAAATAAAAAAGGCCCCCAAAATAATACAAATTCCTACCCTACACTAAATTACAATTAGCCCTTAAAAGGGCCTTTTGCGGGGCATTGCCCCAAAGTAATCAGCTCTTTTACCTGTAAAAAAAGAAATACAACCCCTCCCCCAACATTAAAACCCACCACCCACACACCCAACCCTACTTTAAAACCCACCCAATCCCCCCTTAAAAAAAACTAACACTAACCCCCTGAAGATCACCCTACCTTGAGCCGTCTTCACCCAGCCGGGCACAAGTGGTCCTCCAGAGGGTCCGAAGTCTTCATCCTATCCGGGCAGAAGAGGACCTCCAGACTGGCAGAAGTCTTCATCCAAGTGGCATCTTCTATCTTCATCCTTCTGGAGCAAAGCGGGTCCATCTTCAAGACATCCGACGTGGATAATCCTCTTCATCCGACGGCCGACGACTGAATGACTGGTCCTTTAAATGACGTCATCCAAGATGGCGTCCCTTAAATTTCGATTGGCTGATAGAATTCTATCAGCCAATCGGAATTAAGGTAGGAAAAATCCTATTGACTGATGCAATCAGCCAATAGGATTGACCTCGCATTCTATTGGCTGATTGGAACAGCCAATAGAATGCGAAGTCAATCCTATTGGCTGATTGGATCAGCCAATCGGATTGAACTTCAATCCAATTGGCTGATTGCATCAGCCAATAGGATTTTTCCTACCTAGATAGAATTCTATCAGCCACTCGGAATTCAAGGGTCGCCATCTTGGATGACGACATTTAAAGGACCAGTCATTCAGTCGTCGGGTGTCGGATGAAGAGGATGCTCCGCATCGGATGTCTTGAAGATGGACCCGCTCCGCTCCGGAAGGATGAATATAGAAGATGCTGCTTGGATGAAGACTTCTGCCGGTCTGCAGGTCCTCTTCTGCCTGGATAGGATGAAGACTTCAGACCCTCTGGAGGACCACTTGTGCCCGGCTGGGTGAAGACGGCTCAAGGTAGGGTGATCTTCAGGGGGTTAGTGTTAGGTTTTTTTTAAGGGGGGATTGGGTGGGTTTTAGAGTAGGGTTGGGTGTGTGGGAGGTGGGTTTTAATGTGGGGGGAGGGGTTTTATTTCTTTTTTTACAGGTAAAAGAGCTGATTACTTTGGGGCAATGCCCCGCAAATGGCCCTTTTAAGGGCTATTTGTAATTTAGTGTAGGGTAGGGATTTTTATTATTTGGGGGGGCTTTTATATTTTATTGGGGGCTTAGATTAGGTGTAATTAGTTTAAACTTCTTGTAAAAAAAAAATGATTTTCTGTAATTTAGTGTTTGTTGATTTTTGTACTTTAGTTTATTTAATTTAAATGTAAGTAATTGTAGGTAGTTTAGGGAATTAATTTATAGTGTAGTGTTAGGTGTAATTGTAACTTAGGTTAGGATTTATTTTACAGGTACTTTTGTATTTATTTTAGCTAGGCAGTTATTAAATAGTTAATACCTATTTAATAACTATTGTACCTAGTTAAAATAAATACAAACTTGCCTGTAAAATAAAAATAAATCCTAAAATAGCTACAATGTAATTATTAATTATATTGTAGCTATCTTAGGGTTTATTTTATAGGTAAGTATTTAGTTTTAAATAGGAATTATTGAGTTAATAATAGTAATTTTATTTAGATGTATTTAAATTATATTGAAGTTAGGGGGTGTTAGGGTTAGGGTTAGACTTAGGTTTAGGGGTTAATAACTTTATTATAGTGGCGGCGGTGTAGGGGGGGCAGGATAGGGGTTAATAAATATAATGTAGGTGGCAGTGGGCTCCGGGAGCAGCGGTTTAGGGGTTAAACAATTTATTTAGTTGCGGCGGGGTCCGGGATCAGCAGGATAGGGGTTAATATTTTTATGTAGGTGGCGGCGGTATAGGGGGCAGCAGATTAGGGGTTAATAGGTATAATGTAGGTGGCGGCGGGCTCCGGGAGCGGCGGTTTAGGGGTTAATAAGTTTATTATAGTTGCGGCGGGGTCCGGGAGCGGCGGTTTAGGGGTTAATAAGTTTATTTAGTTGCAGGGGGCTCTGGAGTGGAGGTTTAGGGGGTAAACAGTATAGTATAGTGTGGGTGCTTAGTGACAGCCGAAGAGCAGCGAGATCGATGACTGTTAGTTAACAACAGTCCGCTGCTCATCGCACCGTACTTGGTGCGCAGCTTTTTGACAGCTTTCTTGATAAATTTGTCAAACGTATTCAGGTCCGCGGCGGCGATGTTAGGCGATCTTAGACGAGCGTATGGGGGTCGTCGAATGCAGGTAAGTAGACAGCTTGATAAATAGAGGCCAAAAAATCATAATAGGAAAATCTGATTTTTACATATTTGTAATAGGTAAGAATTTAAAAGTATGAGAAGCAGGGTTTTCCCATGCTTTCCATTTGTATTTATGTTTCCACTCATATATAAGTGAAGCAAAATATATGTGGTCATTGCAAAAGTGATGGCTGATTCATTGCAAAAGTGATGGCATTACATGATGGCTGATTGACTTAATTTTTCCATTGACTACCTAATATGTAAAATGCAAGTTTTACATACATTTGATTATTTGGCTTTTTTTTTAATTTTCAAACACTTAAGTGCATAGATCACATGTTTAAAAGTATAATTTCAGTAATATTTTCATCTTTTTATTAAAACCAGGAAGCAGTTGTGTATATTAAAGGGACAATAAAGTCAAAAGTAAACCTTCATGATTCACATAGTGCATGCAATTTTAAGAAATTGTAGTGCATTCAGCTCTTGAGCAGCCTACCTAGGTATGCTTTTTAACAAAAGAAAATTATATAATAGAAGTAAATTGGAAAGTTGTTAAAAATCACTGCTCTATCTGAATCATGAAATAAAATGTTTGACTTTACTTCCCCTTTAATATTTGATCCCTGCATGAGCAACATTTTTAACATTGAACAATTCTGTAGAAACATATAATGGGCTAGATTACAAGTGGAGTGCAAAATATCGCTTTTGCAAATGTGTGCTGGTATTACAAGTTAGGTGCAATGAGAAAGCAACCTCACGTTCACATTGGAAGCTTTGCGTTCACGAGAGCGTGCTTCCATAGGCTCCAATGTCAAGGCACAGAACCTGATTACAGTGAAGGGAGTGTCACAGCGATGGGCAGCAAATTTAAACATATATGTATCCATTAATATATACATATATATTTATGTGTTAATATGTGTATATACACAAATTAACACATAAATATATATATATATATATAAAAGCATATACATATATATTTACAAGGAACACACAGTTCCCATAGACCACAAAGTAAAGGCACTTTTCAGTGCCGGTTTATTTCTAACACCCCACACCCGTCAACTTTAACCCCTAAACTGCTTAGTACAGTTTGTTTTTTTAAATATTCTAAAAACATAATAATTTTTTAGAGCCACTACACAATTTATTTTGGGGACATTTTAAAAATGAACCAGAGGTCTGACAATTTTTGAGTGCTAATTGCTACCGCGAGGCACGCAATATATTAGCCCAATATACCAAGATGCAAAAATGAGTTGTTAAAGGGATATGAAACATTTTTATTTCATTAATCAGAGCATGCAATTTTAAGCAACTTTCTAATTTACTCCTATTATCAATTTTTCTATAGCCAACAATCAGCAAACGCTACCCATGTGCTGAACAAAAAATGGACCAGCTCCTAAGCTTACATTCCTGCTTTTCAAATAAAAATACCAAGAAAACAAAGAAAATTTGATAATAGGAGTAAATTAGAAAGTTGCTTAAAATTGCTTTATCTGAACCATGAAAGAAGAAAAAAAATTGGGTTTCATATCCCTTTAAGGGCTTTAAACTACTGAAATGGAAAAGACAAAAAAATCATGCAATACATTTCTTGAAAGGAATTTTCCTGTGGAATGGAAATAATACCCTTTAAAGGGATACTAAACCCAAAAAAATGTATTTCATGATTCAGATAGAGAATACAATTTTAAACAACATTCCAATTTACTTCTATTATCTAATTTGCTACATTCTTTAGATATCCTTTGTTAAAGAAATAGCAATGCACATGGGTGAGCCAATCAGACGAGGCATCTATGTGCAGCAACCAATCAGCAGTTACTGAGCCTATCTAGATATGCTTTTCAGCAAAGTATATCAAGAGAATGAAGCAAATTAGACAAAAGAAGTAAATTAGAAAGTTGTTTAAAATGGCATTCTCTTTCTAAATCATAAAAGAAAAAAATTGGGTTTAATGTCCCTTTAAGTCTCTCAGTGCAAATTATTGGTAGGGATATTACTGGGTACAAAGCTTATAAACCAAATGATAACTGGGATTCCTAATGGATTTTTAATGGAATAAATAAATGGCCTCCAATCTCATCTAACAACGCCAATAAAACCTTTTGTGAAGCAATTCGTTCAATTTCTCTAATGGACTGAACAAAATCCCTTTAAGGGTTAATTTGATGCATAACTTCCCATTAGCCTCTAGTCCTTCACCTAGTAGTGATGTCGCGAACTGTTCGCCGGAGAACAGTTCACTGCGAACATAGCTTGTTCGCGTTCACCGCTACGGGCGAACATATGCGATGTTCGATCCGCCCCTATGTGTCATCATAGAGGAAACTTTGACCCTGTATGTCACAGCCTTCTGACACATTTGAGCCAATCAGCAGCAGACACTCCCTCACAGACCCTCCCAGCTCCATGGCAGCAGCCATTTTAGACTCATTACGATCTTGCTTTCTTAGTGAGAGGAGCTTTAGTGTTGCTGCTGCTGACATAATAGGGAAATAGATAGCTAGGCTAGTGTATTTAGTGTCCACTACAGTCCTGAAGGACTCATCTAATCTCTGCTGTAAGGACAGCACCCCAAAAAGCCCTTTTTAGGGCTATAACTTCAGTCGTTTTTTTTTTCTTTGTATTTTTATTTGCATTTGCCTGGCTTTCAGCCTGTGTGTGAGGCTCACAGCATATACTGTGATTAGTGCCACCACTGATATCTGCTTAACATTAGTGTAAATTTAACCAACAAAACTTTGAAATCATTTTGCTAGTGTAATCTAATTTCATTTTCTATCAGGCCTGTGTGTTTCTGACTTACACAGCATACTGTGGTTAATTGCTGCCCTACCTAGCAGCCACCACTCATATCTGCTTAACATTATTTTAAATTTAAAAAAAAAACTTTTAAATCATTTTGCTAGTGTAATCTAATTTCATTTTCTATCAGGCCTGTGTGTTTCTGACTTACACAGCATACTGTGGTTAATTGCTGCCCTACCTAGCAGCCACCACTCATATCTGCTTAACATTATTTTAAATTTAAAAAAAAACTTTTAAATCATTTTGCTAGTGTAATCTAATTTCATTTTCTATCAGGCCTGTGTGTTTCTGACTTACACAGCATACTGTGGTTAATTGCTGCCCTACCTAGCAGCCACCACTCATATCTGCTTAACATTATTTTAATTTTTTTTTAAAAAACGTTTAAATCATTTTGCTAGTGTAATCTAATTTCATTTTCTATCAGGCCTGTGTGTTTCTGTCTTACACAGCATACTGTGGTTAATTTCTGTCCTAGCAGCAGCCAGCCACCACTCATATCTGCTTAACATTATTTTAAATTTAAAAAAAAAAACTTTGAAATCATTTTGCTAGTGTAATCTAATTTCAATTTCTATCAGGCCTGTGTGTTTCTGGCTTACACAGCATACTGTGGTTAATTGCTGCCCTAGCAGCCACGACTCATATCTGCTTAACATTATTTTAAATTTTTCAAAAAAAAACTTTAACTCATTTTGCTATTGTAATCTAATTTCATTTTCTAGCAGGCCTGTGTGTTTCTGGCTTACACAGCATACTGTGGTTAATTGCTGCCCTAGCAGCCACAACTCATATCTGCTTAACATTATTTTAAATTTAAAAAAAAAAGTTGTAAATCATTTTGCTAGTGTAATCTAATTTCATTTTCTATCAGGCCTGTGTGTTTCTGGCTTACACAGCATACTGTGGTTAATTGCTGTCCTAGCAGCAGCCAGCCACCACTCATATCTGCTTAACATTATTTTAAATTTAAAGAAAAAACTTTTAAATCATTTTGCTAGTGTAATCTAATTTCATTATCTATCAGGCCTGTGTGTTTCTGACTTACACAGCATACTGTGGTTAATTGTTGCCCTAGCAGCCACGACTCATATCTGCTTAACATTATTTTAAATTTTTAAAAAAAACGTTTAAATCATTTTGCTAGTGTAATCTAATTTCATTTTCTATCAGGCCTGTGTGTTTCTGGCTTACACAGCATACTGTGGTTAATTGCTGTCCTAGCAGCAGCCAGCAACCACTCATATCTGCTTAACATTATTTAAAATTTATAAAAAAAACTTTGAAATCATTTTGCTAGTGTAATCTAATTTCATTTTCTATCAGGCCTGTGTGTTTCTGGCTTACACAGCATACTGTGGTTAATTGCTGCCCTAGCAGCCACGACTCATATCTGCTTAACATTATTTTAAATTAAAAAAAAAAAATTTAAGTCATTTTGCTAGTGTAATCTAATTTCATTTTCCATCAGGCCTGTGTGTTTCTGGCCCACATCATATAGTGTGATTAATAGCTCTTTTTTCCACCACTTATATCTGGTGTAACATTAGTGTAATTTTTTTTTAAATTTATTTTTACGTCAGTCTGCTATTGTTATATAATTTTAGTTGCCAGGCCAGCCTGGCTGCCATTAGTGCCAGCCTGTGTGTCAGGCTGCCAGCATATACTGTGCCTACTTCCATCCTCAGTGCCAGTCTACCACTCCTCTCTGGTGTAACATTAGTTTAAAACATTTTTAAAAAAATTTTTACATCAGTCTTCCAGTGTTATTTAATTTTAGTTTACAGGCCAGCCTGCCACCACTAGTGCCAGCCTGTGTGTCAGGCTGCCAGCACATACTGTGCCTAGTTCTATCCTGAGTGCCATCACTCCTATCTGTTGTAACATTAGTGTAACTTTTTTAAAAACAAACTGTTACATCAGTCTGCTATTGTTATTTAATTGCAGTTGCCTGTCTGCCAGCGTGTGTGCCAGGCCCACTTTCCAACTAGTGCCACGAATCATATTTGTTTTAACAGTAGTGTACATATTTAAAATAAAAACTTTTTTGACTGTGAATCATCAGCCTGCTAGTGCAATTGAATTTCAGTTGCCTGCCTGCCAGCGTGTGTGCCAGGCCCACTTGCCAACTAGTGCCACCAATCATATTTGTTATAACAGTAGTGTAAATATTAAAAAATATATATTTTTTGACTGTGAAAGATCAGTCTGCTAGTGTAATCTAATTGCAGTTGCCTGCCTGCCAGCGTGTGTGCCAGGCCCACTTGCTGCCAACTATTGCCACCAATCATATTTGTTATAACAGTATTGTAAATATTTAAAATAAATCATTTTTTGACTGTGAATCATCAGTCTGCTAGTGCCATTGAATTGCAGTTGCCTGCCTGCCAGCGTGTGTGCCAGGCCCACTTGCCAACTAGTTACACCAATCATATTTGTTCTAACAGTATTGTAAATATTTAAAATAAATAATTTTTTGACTGTGAATCATCAGTCTGCTAGTGCAATTGAATTGCAGTTTCCTGCCTGCCAGCGTGTGTGCCAGGCCCACTAGCCAACTAGTGCCACCAATCATATTTGTTGTAACAGTATTGAAAATATTTTAAATCAAAACTTTTTTGACAATGAATCATCAGTCTGCTACTGCTACTAGTGCCATTGAATTGCAGTTGCCTGCCTGCCAGCGTGTGTGCCAGGCCCACTTGCCAACTAGTTACACCAATCATATTTGTTCTAACAGTATTGTAAATATTTAAAAAAAAAAAAATCTTAGATTGTGAATCATCAGTCTGGTAATGCAATTGAATTGCAGTTTCCTGCCTGCCAGTGTGTGTGCCAGGCCCACTAGCCAACTAGTGCCATCAATCATATTTGTTGTAACAGTATTGAAAATATTTTAAATCAAAACTTTTTTGACTGTGAATCATCAGTCTGCTACTAGTGCCATTGAATTGCAGTTGCCTGCCTGCCAGCGTGTGTGCCAGGCCCACTTGCCAACTAGTTACACCAATCATATTTGTTCTAACAGTATTGTAAATATTTAAACTAAAAAATTCTTAGACTGTGAATCATCAGTCTGCTAGTGCAATTGAATTGCAGTTTCCTGCCTGCCAGCGTGTGTGCCAGGCCCACTAGCCAACTAGTGCCACCAATCATATTTGTTGTAACAGTATTTAAAATCAAAACTTTTTTGACAGTGAATCATCAGTCTGCTAGTGCCATTAAATTGCAGTTCCCTGCCTGCCAGTGTGTGTGCCAGGCCCACTTGCCAACTAGTTATACCAATCATATTTGTTCTAACAGTATTGTAAATATTTAAAATAAAAAATTCTTAGACTGTGAATCATCTGTCTGCTAGTGCAATTGAATTGCAGTTTCCTGCCTGCCAGCGTGTGTGCCAGGCCCACTTGCCAACTAGTTACACCAATCATATTTGTTCTAACAGTATTTTAAATTTTTAAAATAAAAAATTCTTAGATTGTGAATCATCAGTCTGCTAGTGCAATTGAATTGCAGTTTCCTGCCTGCCAGCGTGTGTGCCAGGCCCACTAGTCAACTAGTGCCACCAATCATATTTGTTGTACCAGTATTGAAAATATTTTAAATCAAAACTTTTTTGACAGTGAATCATCAGTCTGCTAGTGCCATTGAATTGCAGTTCCCTGCCTGCCAGCGTGTGTGCCAGGCCCACTTGCCAACTAGTTACACCAATCATATTTGTTCTAACAGTATTGTAAATATTTAAAATAAAAAATTCTTAGACTGTGAATAATCTGTCTGCTAGTGCAATTGAATTGCAGTTTCCTGCCTGCCAGCGTGTGTGCCAGGCCCACTAGCCAACTAGTGCCACCAATCATATTTGTTGTAACATTATTGAAAATATTTTAAATCAAAACTTTTTTGACTGTGAATCATCAGTCTGCTACTAGTGCCATTATATTGCAGTTGCCTGCCTGCCAGCATGTGTGCCAGGCACACTTGCCAACTAGTTACACCAATCATATTTGTTCTAACAGTATTGTAAATATTTAAACTAAAAAATTCTTAGACTGTGAATCATCAGTCTGCTAGTGCAATTGAATTGCAGTTTCCTGCCTGCCAGCGTGTGTGCCAGGCCCACTTGCCAACTAGTTACACCAATTATATTTGTTCTAACAGTATTGAAAATATTTTAAATCAAAACTTTTTTGACTGTGAATCATCAGTCTGCTAGTGCCATTGAATTGGAGTTGCCTGCCTGCCAGCGTGTGTGCCAGGCCCCCTTTCCAACTAGTTACACCAATCATATTTGTTCTAACAGTATTGTAAATTTTTAAAATAAAAAATTTCTTGACAGTGAAACATCAGTCATCTAGTGTAATCTAATTGCAGTTGCCTTCCTCCCAGCGTGTGTGCCAGCCAGGCCCACTTGCCAACTAGTGCCACCAATCATATTTGTTAAAACAGTACTTTTAATATTTAAAAAAATAAACATTTTTGACTTTGAAACATCAGTCTTTTTTTTGTTGTCAGGCTCACAGCGTATACTGTGCCCACATGCCCAGTGCCACCACTCATAATTTGTTTAATAGTATTATAAGTGTACATTTTTTAAAAAATGACAGGCAGAGGCAGGCCACCCCGCAGGTGCCGTCGTGGTCGTGGTGCTGTGATTCCTTTCAACCCTACAAATATGCACATTGTTCAGACGCCAGGTGCCAGGGGGATGCGAAAAGTTCTGAGGAGGACCTAGTTGAATGGCTAACACAGGACACCCAATCTTCTACAGCTTCCGCTCCTAGTCCTCCTAACCTTGACGCACCATCCACGTCCAGCTGTGCTTTGGGCACCTCTAAAGTGACCAGTGCCACTCACCCGCCTGTCACCACCACCAACACTAGCACCACAGCCGCTTCACTTGATCTGTCAGAGGAGTTATTGACACATCAGTTGGAAGAAATGAGTGATGCGCAACCATCATTGACAGAGGATGTAGATAACAGTGATATGTCTCAGTCAGGCAGCATTACAGACATGGAGGTACGGTGTGATGATGATGATGATGATGTTGTACCCGCTGCTGCTTCCTTTGTTGATGTGTCAGATACAAGTGAAGCGGTTGATGATGATGTGTCGGTGGATGTCACGTGGGTGCCTGCTAGAAGAGAAGAAGAAGAGGGGGAAAGTTCAGATGGGGAGACAGAGAGGAGGAGGAGACGAGTTGGAAGCAGGGGGAGGTCATCTCAAGGAGCTAGTGGCACAGTCAGACAGCATGCATCGGCACCCGGGGTCAGCCAGACAGCACGCCGACGCCCATCAACGCATGCTGTTGCCACCATCAGAATGCCATCATCGCAGAGCTCAGCAGTGTGGCATTTTTTTGTGTGTCTGCCTCTGACAACAGTGATGCCATTTGCAACATGTGCCAAAAGAAACTGAGTCGTGGGAAGTCCAACACCCACCTAGGTACAACTGCTTTGCGAAGGCACATGGTCTCACATCACAAACGCCGATGGGAAGAACACATGAGTAGAAGCAGCACACAAACTGAAAGCCGCCCTCCTGCTCCAGCATCTTCAGCCACGTCAACCAGTGCTGTCCTCCTTGCCCCCTCTCAACCATCCTCCACTGAGTCTCTCTTATGTAGCAGTTCCTGGTCATCTGCCCACAGTCAGGTGTCTGTCAAGGACATGTTTGAGCGTAAGAAGCCAATTTCTCAAAGTCACCCCCTTGCCCGGCGTCTAACAGCTGGCTTGTCTGAACTCTTAGTCCGCCAGCTTTTACCATACAAGCTGGGGGAGTCTGATGTATTCAAAAAATTTGTATCTATTGGGACACCGCAGTGGAAGGTACCTGGCAGAAATTTCTTTTCACAAAAGGCAATCCCAAACCTGTACTCTATTGTGCGAAAGGAAGTAATGGCATGTCTGGCACACAGCGTTGGGGCAAGGGTCCATATGACCACTGATAGCTGGTCTGCAAAGCATGGTCAGAGCAGGTATATCACCTACACTGCGCATTGGGTAAACCTGCTGACGTCTGACAAGCATGGAATGCATGGCTCTGCAGAGGAGTTGGTGACACCGCCACGACTTGCAGGCAGGCCTGCTGCTACCTCCTCTACTCCTCCTACTCCATCCTCTTCCATAACCTCTTCCTTGGCTGAGTCCTCTTCTGCGTCTTGTTCCACATCAATGGCACCCCCCCAGCTCCCCAGGTACTATTCAACATCCCGGATACGGCAGTGTTACGCCGTCTTGGGGTTGACTTGCCTGAAAGCGGAGAGTCACCCCATACCAGCACTCCTGACCACCCTGAATGCACAGGTGGATCAGTGGCTGACTCTGCACCAACTGGAGATTGGCAAGGTTGTTTCTGACAATGGAAGTAGTTTGGTGGCGGCATTGAAATTGGGCAAGTTGACACATGTGCCGTGCATGGCACATGTGTGTAATCTGATTGTACAATGCTTTGTGCATAAGTACCCAGGCTTACAGGACGTCCTGAAGCAGGCCAGGAAGGTGTGTGGCCATTTCAGGTGTTCCTACACGGCCATGGCGCACTTGTCCAATATCCAGCGTGGAAACAACCTGCCATTGAGGCGCTTGATTTGTGACAGCCCGACACGGTGGAATTCAACACTCCTAATGTTTGACCGCCTGCTCCAACAAGAAAAAGCTGTTAATGAGTATTTGTATGACCGGGGTGCTAGGACAGCCTCTGGGGATCTGGGGATTTTTTTGCCAAATTACTGGACACTCATGCGCAATGCCTGTAGGCTCATGCGTCCTTTTGAGGAGGTGACAAACCTTGTCAGTCGCACCGAATGCACCATCAGCGACATCATACCATTTGTTTTCTTTCTGGAGCGAAGAGTTCTGGATCAGGCCGTAGATGAGAGTGAAGAGTAAGAGGAAGAGTTGTGGTGTCCATCACCACCAGAAACAGCCTTATCAGCATCGCTTGCTGGACCTGCGGCAACGCAGGAAGAGGATTGTGAGGAAGAGGAGTCAGAGGAGGAATCAATTTTTCTGCTACAGCAGCAGCTGCAACAATACCGGATTTTTAAGGCATTTGTACATGCCTAATTTTTCTGGCCTCTGCTGCTGCACTGTGGCTACAAAACTCAAAGCAAAAAAAAAGGCACATAACAGTGATTAAACTGTTAAGAATAGTACTACTTAACACACCACTCATATCTGGTGGCACAGTACATTGCACGCGCAGTGCCCCAAATTTGAAGTAGGAGGACCGACCAAGCATCTTTTTCCATCTCTTGGTTCCGAAAAATTATCTCTGGGTTCCATCGATGCCATACCTGTACTCTATTGTGCAAAAGGATGGCATATGTGGTGTTTCATGCTGTTGTGCCTGTTGAGGGTCGTGGCCCATCGTATAAAAAGGCTGAAGGAGAACGACCTGTACTGGGTGTCCAAGCACATTTTTTGTTCAATATTCCCTGTTCCTCTAAATTATCTCCGGGTTCCTCAAATCAATGCCATACCTGTACTTGATTGTGCAAAAGGGTGGCATATGTGGGGTTTCATGCTGTTGTGCCTGTTGAGGGTCGTGGCCCATCGTATAAAAAGGCTGAAGGAGAATGACCTGTACTGGGTGTCCAAGCACATTTTTTGTTCAATATTCCCGGTTCCTCTAAATTATCTCCAGGTTCCTCAAATCAATGCCATACCTGTACTCGATTGTGCAAAAGGATGGCATATGTGGTGTTTCATGCTGTTGTGCCTGTTTTGGGTCGTGGGCCATCGTATAAAAAGGCTGAAGGAGAACGACCTGTACTGGGTGTCCAAGCACGTTTTTTGTTCAATATTCCCGGTTCCTCTAAATGATCTCCGGGTTCCTCAAATCAATGCCATACGTGTACTCTATTGTGCAAAAGGATGGCATATGTGGTGTTTCATGCTGTTGTGCCTGTTGAGGGTCGTGGGCCATCTTATAAAAAGGCTGAAGGAGAACGACCTGTACTGGGTGTCCAAGCACGTTTTTTGTTCAATATTTCCGGTTCCTCTAAATTATCTCCGGGTTCCTCAAATCAATGCCATACCTGTACTCGATTGTGCAAAAGGGTGGCATATGTGGTGTTTCATGCTGTTGTGCCTGTTGAGGCTCGTGGCCCATCGTATAAAAAGGCTGAAGGAGAACGACCTGTACTGGGTGTCCAAGCACGTTTTTTGTTCAATATTCCCGGTTCCTCTAAATTATCTCCGGGTTCCTCAAATCAATGCCATACCTGTACTATATTGTGCAAAAGGATGGCATATGTGGTGTTTCATGCTGTTGTGCCTGTTGAGGGTCGTGGGCCATCTTATAAAAAGGCTGAAGGAGAACGACCTGTACTGGGTGTCCAAGCACATTTTTTGTTCAATATTCCCGGTTCCTCTAAATTATCTCCGGGTTCCTCAAATCAATGCCATACCTGTACTCTATTGTGCAAAAGGATGGCATATGTGGTGTTTCATACTGTTGTGTCTGTTGAGGGTCGTGGGCCATCTTATAAAAAGGCTGAAGGAGAACGACCTGTACTGGGTGTCCAAGCACGTTTTTTGATCAATATTCCAGGTTCCTCTAAATTATCTCCGGGTTCCTCAAATCAATGCCATATCTGTAATCTATTGGGCAAAGGATGGCATATGTGGTGTTTCCTGCTGTTGTTTCTGTTGAGGGTCCGGGACCCTTGTCTAAAAAGGCTGAAGGAGAACAAAGTGTACTGGTTGTCCAAGCATCTTTTTCCATCTCCCGGTTCCTAAAAATTATCTCCGGGTTTCTAAAATGGATGCCATACCTGTACTCTATTGTGCAAAAGGATGGCATATGTGGTGTTTCCTGCTGTTGTTTCTGTTGAGGGTCCTGGACCCTCTTATAAAAATTCACAGGCTGCTTGGTGTCTTCCAATTTCTGAATATGAAAGATATATAATACTTGTGATACTACCCGGTCCTAGGGTCCCACAAATAGTGGATATCACAAAGTTAAAAATGCAAATAGCAAACAATAATGTCCCCACTTATCAGTATGAAGGAAGGTTTACCGCTTTAGGATAGAGCACCTGAGTATTGCAGGTCAGTATAATATATATATATAAGTGATTCAAACACTGTGCTCACATAGACAGCACTGTTCCATTTGATTTCAGTGCACTTGCGGTCCACGCCCTCCATGTTCACAGCAGGTAAGTATTCCGCTGTAGGCTGTCTCCCTCCTGGGATTGCTAGGGCTCTCCAAAAACCCTTACTAAGCAGGCAAAATAGCAAAGAATACAACAAAAGCACAATCCCTTGGAGTAGAAATGCAAGCAGGGAGAGATATAAATGTTAAAAGTCAATTTATTATACTTGCGTTAAAAACATTAACAGCACAGATCACAGAGTCCACAGCTGACGCATTTCCTGCCTTACTGGCAGTTCATCAGAGCTCTGTGCTGTTAATGTTTTTAACGCAAGTATAATAAATTGACTTTTAACATTTATATCTCTCCCTGTCTGCATTTCTACTCCAAGGGATTGTGCTTTTGTTGTATTCTTTGCCCTCTTATAAAAAATCAATGCTGTACCTGTACTCTATTGTTCAAAAGGATGGCATATGTCCTCTTTCATGCTGTTGTTTCTGTTGAGGGTCCTGGACCCTCTTATAAAAAGGCTGAAGGAGAACGACGTGTACTGGGTGTGTCCAATAATTTTTTTTGTTCATTTTCCCGGTTCCTAAAAATTATCTACGGGTTCCTCAAATCAATGCCGTACCTGAACTCTATTGTTCAAAAGGATGGCATATGTCCTCTTTCCTGCTGTTGTTTCTGTTGAGGGTCCTGGACCCTCTTCCAAAAAGGCTGAAGGAGAACGATGTGTACTGGGTGTCCAATCATTTCTTTTGTTAAATTTTCTGGGTCCTAAAAATTATCTCCGGGTTTCTAAAATCAATGCCATACCTGTACTCTATTGTTCAAAAGGATGGCATATGTGCTCTTTCCTGCTGTTGTTTCTGTTGAGGGTCCTGGACCCTCTTATAAAAAGGCTGAAGGAGAACGACGTGTACTGGGTGTCCAATCATTTTTTTTGTTCAATTTCCCGGTTCCTAAAAATTATCTCCGGGTTTCTAAAATCAATGCCATACCTGTACTCTATTGTTCAAAAGGATGGCATATGTGCTCTTTCCTGCTGTTGTTTCTGTTGAGGGTCCGGGACCCTCGTATAAAAAGGCTGAAGGAGAACGAAGTGTACTGGGTGTCCAATCATGTTTCTTTTTAAATTTCCCGAGTCCTAAAAATTATCTCCGGGTTCCTAATATCGATGCCATACCTGTACTCTATTGTGCAAAAGGATGGCATAGGTGGTGTTTCCTGCTGTTGTTTCTGTTAAGGGTCCTTGACCCTTGTCTAAAAAGGCTGAAGGAGAACAAAGTATACTGGTTTTCCAAGAATCGTTTTCCATCTCCCGGTTCCTAAAAATTATTTCCGGGTTCCTAAAATGGATGCCATACCTGTACTGGATTGTTCAAAAGGATGGCATATGTGGTGTTTCATGCTGTTGTTTCTGTTGAGGGTCCGGGACCCTCGTATAAAAAGGCTGAAGGAGAACAAAGTGTACTGGGTGTCCAATCATGTTTCTTTTTAAATTTCCCGGTTCCTAAAAATTATCTCCGGGTTCCTAAAATCGATGCATACCTCTACTCTATTGTTCAAAAGGATGGCATATGTGCTCTTTCCTGCTGTTGTTTCTGTTGAGGGTCCGGGACCCTCGTATAAAAAGGCTGAAGGAGAATGACCTGTACTGGGTGTCCAAGCACGTTTTTTGTTCAATATTCCCGGTTCCTCTAAATTATCTCCGGGTTCCTCAAATCAATGCCATACCTGTACTCTATTGTGCAAAAGGATGGAATATGTGGTGTTTCATGCTGTTGTGCCTGTTGAGGGTCATGGGCCATCTTATAAAAAGGCTGAAGGAGAACGACCTGTACTGGGTGTCCAAGCACGTTTTTTGTTCAATATTCCCGGTTCCTCTAAATTATCTCCGGGTTCCTCAAATCAATGCCATACCTGTACTCTATTGTGCAAAAGGATGGCATATGTGGTGTTTCATGCTGTTGTGCCTGTTGAGGGTCATGGGCCATCTTATAAAAAGGCTGAAGGATAACGACCTGTACTGGGTGTCCAAGCACGTTTTTTGATCAATATTCCAGGTTCCTCTAAATGATCTCCGGGCTCCTCAAATCAATGCCATATCTGTAATCTATTGTGCAAAAGGATGGCATATGTGGTGTTTCCTGCTGTTGTTTCTGTTGAGGGTCCGGGACCCTTGTCTAAAAAGGCTGAAGGAGAACAAAGTGTACTGGTTGTCCAAGCATCTTTTTCCATCTCCCGGTTCCTAAAAATTATCTCCGGGTTTCTAAATTCAATGCCGTACCTGTACTCTATTGTTCAAAAGGATGGCATATGTCCTCTTTCCTGCTGTTGTTTCTGTTGAGGGTCCTGGACCCTCTTATAAAAAGGCTGAAGGAGAACGACGTGTACTGGGTGTGTCCAATCATTTTTTTTGTTCAATTTCCTGGGTCCTAAAAATTTAATCCGGGTTTCTAAAATCAATGCCGTACCTGTACTCTATTGTTCAAAAGGATGGCATATGTCCTCTTTCATGCTGTTGTTTCTGTTGAGGGTCCTGGACCCTCTTATAAAAAGGCTGAAGGAGAACGACGTGTAATGGGTGTGTCCAATCATTTTTTTTGTTCAATTTCCCGGATCCTAAAAATTATATCCGGGTTTCTAAAATCAATGCCGTACCTGTACTCTATTGTACAAAAGGATGGCATATGTCCTCTTTCCTGCTGTTGTTTCTGTTGAGGGTCCGGGACCCTCGTATAAAAAGGCTGAAGGAGAATGACCTGTACTGGGTGTCCAAGCTCGTTTTTTGTTCAATATTCCCGGTTCCTCTAAATTATCTCCGGGTTCCTCAAATCAATGCCATACCTGTACTCTATTGTGCAAAAGGATGGCATATGTGGTGTTTCATGCTGCTGTGCCTGTTGAGGGTCATGGGCCATCTTATAAAAAGGCTGAAGGAGAACGACCTGTACTGGGTGTCCAAGCACGTTTTTTGTTCAATATTCCCGGTTCCTCTAAATTATCTCCGGGTTCCTCAAATCAATGCCATACCTGTACTCTATTGTGCAAAAGGATGGCATATGTGGTGTTTCATGCTGTTGTGCCTGTTGAGGGTCGTGGGCCATCTTATAAAAAGGCTGAAGGATAACGACCTGTACTGGGTGTCCAAGCACATTTTTTGATCAATATTCCAGGTTCCTCTAAATTATCTCCGGGTTCCTAAAATTGATGCCATACCTGTACTCTATTGTGCAAAAGGATGGCATATGTCCTCTTTCCTGCTGTTGTTTCTGTTGAGGGTCCTGGACCCTCTTATAAAAAGGCTGAAGAAGAACGACGTGTACTGGGTGTGTCCAATCATTTTTTTTGTTCAATTTCCCGGGTCCTAAAAATTATCTCCGGGTTTCTAAAATCAATGCCATACCTGTACTCTATTGTTCAAAAGGATGGCATATGTGCTCTTTCCTGCTGTTGTTTCTGTTGAGGGTCCTGGACCCTCTTATAAAAAGGCTGAAGGAGAACGACGTGTACTGGGTGTCCAATCATTTTTTTTGTTCAATTTCCCGGTTCCTAAAAATTATCTCCGGGTCTCTAAAATCAATGCCATACCTGTACTCTATTGTTCAAAAGGATGGCATATGTGGTCTTTCCTGCTGTTGTTTCTGTTGAGGGTCCGGGATCCTCGTATAAAAAGGCTGAAGGAGAACGAAGTGTACTGGGTGTCCAATCATGTTTCTTTTTAAATCTCCCGGTTCCTAAAAATTATCTCCGGGTTCCTAAAATCGATGCCATACCTGTACTCTATTGTTCAAAAGGATGGCATAGGTGGTGTTTCCTGCTGTTGTTTCTGTTGAGGGTCCTGGACCCTTGTCTAAAAAGGCTGAAGGAGAACGAAGTGTACTGGTTGTCCAAGCATCTTTTTCCCTCTCCCGGTTCCTAAAAATTATTTCCGGGTTCCTAAAATGGATGCCATACCTGTACTGGATTGTTCAAAAGGATGGCATATGTGGTGTTTCATGCTGTTGTTTCTGTTGAGGGTCCGGGACCCTCGTATAAAAAGGCTGAAGGAGAATGAAGTGTACTGGGTGTCCAATCATGTTTCTTTTTAAATTTCCTGGTTCCTAAAAATTATCTCCCTGTTCCTAAAATCGATGCCATACCTGTACTCTATTGTTCAAAAGGATGGCATAGGTGGTGTTTCCTGCTGTTGTGTCTGTGGAGGGTCCTGGACCCTCGTCTACAAAGGCGGAAGGAGAACGACCTGTACTGGGTGTCCAAGCACGTTTTTTGTTCAATATTCCTGGTTCCTCTAAATTATCTCCGGGTTCCTCAAATCAATGCCATACCTGTACTCTATTGTGCAAAAGGATGGCATATGTGGTGTTTCATGCTGTTGTGGCTGTTGAGGGTCGTGGGCCATCATATAAAACGGCTGAAGGAGAACGACCTGTACTGCCTTGCTGCTCCTTTTAGGCAGGCCATCTCTTTGCATACATGCCCACAGACTCTGTAACAGATGCCTCTTTTAGGGAGAGGTGCAGCCATAATACAGGGTCAGAACCTCTGTCTGCAACTGGTATACTTGATTGTGCAAAAGGAAGTAACCTTACCATGGTTCCCTGACCACACGTCTTGTTGTTATATTTTGGTGAGGGTAATCATGCAGGCCATATAGACCTCCCCCGATAGGGGAAGTAACAGGGATGAAAGTGCTAAGAATAGTACTACTTTACACAACCGAGTTTGCCATGGGTCCCAGTCCAAGACCGCATGTCTTGTTGTTTTATTTGGTGCGGCTAATCATGCAGTCCATATAGACCTCCCACCATTAAGGGTTGTAACAGGTATTAAACTAATAAGAACAGTACTACTGAAATAAACCTACTTAGTGCATGTTTTATTGTTGTACTTTGTTAGGCTAATCATGATGGCCATGATGTAGACCTCCCCTGAGAGGTGGCAGTAACAGGGATGAAAGTGCTAATAATAGTACTACTTTACACAACCGAGTTAGCCATGGGTCCCAGTCCAAGACCGCATGTCTTGTTGTTTTATTTGGTGCGGCTAATCATGCAGTCCATATAGACCTCCCACCATTAAGGGTTGTAACAGGTATTAAACTAATAAGAACAGTACTACCGAAATAAACCTACTTAATATGGTTTCAAGAGCCCAGGTTTTATTGTTGTACTTTGTTAGGCTAATCATGATGGCCATGTAGACCTCCCCCGAGAGGTGGCAGTAACAGGGATGAAAGTGCTAAGAATAGTACTACTTTACACAACCGAGTTAGGCATGGGTCCCAGTCCAAGACCGCATGTCTTGTTGTTTTATTTGGTGCGGCTAATCATGCAGGCCATATAGACCTCCCACCATTAGGGGTTGTAACAGGTATTAAACTAATAAGAAAAGTACTACCGAAATAAACCTACTTAACATGGTTTCAAGAGCCCAGGTTTTATTGTTGTACTTTGTTAAGCTAATCATGATGGCCATGTAGACCTCCCCCGAGAGGTGGCAGTAACAGGGATGACAGTGCTAAGAATAGTACTACTTTACACAACCGAGTTAGGCATGGGTCCCAGTCCAAGACCGCATGTCTTGTTGTTTTATTTGGTGCGGCTAATCATGCAGGCCATATAGACCTCCCACCATTAGGGGTTGTAACAGGTCTTAAACTAATAAGAACAGTACTACCGAAATAAACCTACTTAACATGGTTGTTACAAACTGCTGTTTGTAACTGGCCCTTTAAATGAAAAATTGCCCTGCTTCCCTGGATTTTGGAGAAGCCTATTTGCCAGCCTCCTTCCACATGACTATGGCCCCTGGAAGATTGTGCCCCTGAGGACATATTGACTTTTGTTGGGTGTGTGTGGCCCTTTAAGAACCATCTGGGGACATATTCTGACTTTGATGAACAATGCCCCTTTAAGACTATGTCCCCAGACCTGTGAAATGACTTGTCCCTGGCTTTCTCCCACTTGGTTCAGTTTCATTGTGTGCCATTAAGAGTTAAATTTTGTTCAGCTTCAAGAAACCTATTCTAAATACAAGTCTGCTGGGATTAGCTCTAATTAGGTTTAGTGATCAACTTTCCCATTGTCTAATCAGACTAGTATTGATAAGGTGGACTGCATTGTTTTATTGTGTGTAATGTTATCTGCTGAAGTAAATGTTGTGGCCTGTCAAAGGGAGTGTCTCTCTATCTAATATCAAATGTGTGATGGGGGATTTTATGCCTCCCCCTGAGAGTGTCCTGTTTGCATGTAACCTCAATAAAAAGGAGGCTGTGTGCTCCAGCACATCAGACCTATTTTTGACCCTCTAACTTGCAGCTTTGACTCATGTTTGTAGGGGACAGCTTATAATCACTACAGGGATTGCTATGTTTTTCATACTCCCTTAGCTACAGGGATTGCTACAGAAGCAAGAGGTTCGCCTACTGGAGCCTGGTCGTAGGTCCAGGGCGCAGAGCAGACGGCGAGATACCAGCCCAGCAGCGGTGGTTCATATAGTCTGCATTACTGATGGTGGCTACGCAGCAGTTATAGTGTCCACGGTGCTGCTGCTCCTTTGGTGAGCGCTAGGAGCATCCTTTTCTACGGTCCAACTTCCAGCCAGCCTGGAGGCAACCGTAACATTTGGCGGCAGCGGTGGGATTAGCGTCCTAGCGCAAGGAGCAGCACCACAACAGCACTGGTATCGTAGGAGAGTTATTGAGGGCAACGCTAGCCACTGCGCAGCGTCCCTACCTACAGCAGCATGGAGCTGACAAGACACTGGTCAGAACCCTGTAAAGAGCACCTCAACCTGATCCGTCGCTATGAGGGCGCGGATTTCGTTCCAGAGGTAAAGAGGCGGCTAGTCCGATATGGTCCAGACCCTGCGCAGGAGGTAGTCAGTCGCATCATCCGGGAATTGGATACGGAGAACAAAGCGGCACGAGCCTTTGAGCGCCAACTGTGGAGTTTGAGGGTCTGGACACCTGGTCTCCAGCGAGAAAGTGAGTCACAGGGAGCGGAGAGCAACGACCTCCCTCCCCAGCGGCAGCCGGAGTTACAGGGAGAGGAGAGCAGCGACCTCCCTCCCCAGCGGCAGTATACCGTGCAGAGGGAAGAGACAACCAGTCTCCTTCCCCAGCCAGAGATACCAGAGGCAGCAGGCCTCATAGACTGGTCCTGGGAGGACCCCCAGCAGGCAGGTGGAGATGGGACCGCAGTCTCTCTACCGGCCCTACAGGGATGCTGGGCAGGCGGCCCAGATCCCCAGCGACAGACCCAGCTACAGGGAGGGGAGAGCATCGACCTCCCTCCCCAGCCGGAGTGTGCCTTCCAGGGAGAGGAGACAACCGGTCTCTCTCCCCAGCCGCAGCATGTTCCACAGGAAGCGGAGAGCATCGACCTCCCTTCCCAACGGCCGCCGGAGTATCAGGAGGAGGAGGTAAGCCAATCTCCCCCTCCCCAGCTAACTCCTAACTTGGGCCCAGGGTTAACAGTGGAGATGTTGGCCCCCACTGACCCCCACGTTCCCTTTGCCACCGGGCAGGACTATGCCCCAATTCCCCCAGCAGAAGAGCTGGCATCAGGACAGAGCGCTGCTGGCCTCTGCCCTACAGACCCCCTGGTTACAGGACTGGCCTGCAAACCCCTCACCCCAGCAGAAGCGCTGGCACCAGGGCAGAGTGCCGCTGGCCTCTGCCCCCCAAGTACCATCAGCTATTTGCCCAGCTGCGCCAGGAAGGCCGAGGATGCTGCACTTTCATCCTGCAACCTGGAACTTACAGGCCAGTACTACGTATTGTGGGGGGGCTACTTTGCTGCTAGCGATTATTTGTGGGTGGGTTGCGAGACTAACTTGGGCACTGACCGGCAGAAGGTCAGGTGCCTGGTTAGTCTCCCTCCAAAAGGGGAGATATGTTACAAACTGCTGTTTGTAACTGGCCCTTTAAATGAAAAATTGCCCTGCTTCCCTGGATTTTGGAGAAGCCTATTTGCCAGCCTCCTTCCACATGACTATGGCCCCTGGAAGATTGTGCCCCTGAGGACATATTGACTTTTGTTGGGTGTGTGTGGCCCTTTAAGAACCATCTGGGGACATATTCTGACTTTGATGAACAATGCCCCTTTAAGACTATGTCCCCAGACCTGTGAAATGACTTGTCCCTGGCTTTCTCCCACTTGGTTCAGTTTCATTGTGTGCCATTAAGAGTTAAATTTTGTTCAGCTTCAAGAAACCTATTCTAAATACAAGTCTGCTGGGATTAGCTCTAATTAGGTTTAGTGATCAACTTTCCCATTGTCTAATCAGACTAGTATTGATAAGGTGGACTGCATTGTTTTATTGTGTGTAATGTTATCTGCTGAAGTAAATGTTGTGGCCTGTCAAAGGGAGTGTCTCTCTATCTAATATCAAATGTGTGATGGGGGATTTTATGCCTCCCCCTGAGAGTGTCCTGTTTGCATGTAACCTCAATAAAAAGGAGGCTGTGTGCTCCAGCACATCAGACCTATTTTTGACCCTCTAACTTGCAGCTTTGACTCATGTTTGTAGGGGACAGCTTATAATCACTACAGGGATTGCTATGTTTTTCATACTCCCTTAGCTACAGGGATTGCTACAGAAGCAAGAGGTTCGCCTACTGGAGCCTGGTCGTAGGTCCAGGGCGCAGAGCAGACGGCGAGATACCAGCCCAGCAGCGGTGGTTCATATAGTCTGCATTACTGATGGTGGCTACGCAGCAGTTATAGTGTCCACGGTGCTGCTGCTCCTTTGGTGAGCGCTAGGAGCATCCTTTTCTACGGTCCAACTTCCAGCCAGCCTGGAGGCAACCGTAACAATGGTTTCAAGAGCCCAGGTTTTATTGTTGTACTTTGTTAGGCTAATCATGATGGACATGTAGACCTCCCCCGAGAGGTGGCAGCAACAGGGATGAAAGTGCTAAGAATAGTACTACTTTACACAACCGAGTTAGCCATGGGTCCCAGTCCAAGACCCCATGTCTTGTTGTTTTATTTGGTCCGGCTAATCATGCAGGCCATATAGACCTCCCACCATTAGGGGTTGTAACAGGTATTAAACTAATAAGAACAGTACTACTTAACACAACCTAGTTACCATGGGTCCCAGACCGCATGTCTTGTGGTTATATTTGGTGAGGGTAATCAAGCAGGCCATATAGACCTCCTCCGATAGGGGGAGTTACAGGGATTAAAGTGCTAAGAATAGTACAACTTAACACAACCTAGTTAACATGGGTCCCAGACCGCATGTCTTGTTGTTATATTTTGTCAGGATAATCAGGGTGGCCATATAGACCTCCCCCGATAGGGGGAGTCACAGGGATTAAAGTGCAAAGAATAGTACTACTTAACACAACCTAGTTACCATGGGTCCCAGACCGCATGTTTAATTATTATACTTTGTCAAGGTAATTATATATCTAACAAATCTATCTATTTATCTTCTATCGATTCTATCTAACTATCAATCTATGTATATCTATCTATCAAATCTATCTATCACATGTCCGGACTGTTTTGAAACAGCCACTTGTGTTTTTGACAAATTTGAAGTAGGAGGACACACCAATCACAGGGATTAAACTGCTAAGAATAGTACTACTTAAGAAAACCTAGTTATGCCAGTACCACCATGGGTCCCAGACCGCATGTTTGGTTGTTATACTTTGTCAGGGTAATCATGCAGGCCATATAGTCCTCCCCCGATAGGGGGAGTTACAGGGATGAAAGTGCTAAGAATAGTACTACTTAACACAACCTAGTTAACATGGGTGTCAGACCGCATGTTTTGTTGTTATACTTTGTCAGGGTAATCATGCAGGCCATATAGACCTCCCCCGATAGGGGGAGTTACAGGGATTAAAGTGCTAAGAATAGTACAACTTAACACAACCTAGTTACCATGGGTCCCAGACCGCATGTCTTATTGTTATATTTTGGTCGGGTAATCATGCAGGCCATATAGACCTCCCCCGATAGGGGGAGTTACAGGGATGAAAGTGCTAAGAATAGTACTACTTAACACAACCTAGTTACCATGGGTCCCAGACCGCATGTTTTGTTGTTATACTTTGTCAGGGTAATCATGCAGGCCATATAGACCTCCCTTGATAGGGGGAGTAACAGGGATTAAAGTGCTAAGAATAGTACTACTTAACACAACTTAGTTACCATGGGTCCCAGACCGCATGTCTTATTGTTATATTTTGGTAGGGTAATCATGCAGGCCATATAGACCTCCCACGATAGGGGGAGTTACAGGGATGAAAGTGCTAAGAATAGTACTACTTAACACAACCTAGTTAACATGGGTGTCAGACCGCATGTTTTGTTGTTATACTTTGTCAGGGTAATCATGCAGGCCATATAGACCTCCCCCGATAGGGGGAGTTACAGGGATTAAAGTGCAAAGAATAGTACTACTTAACACAACCTAGTTACCATGGGTCCCAGACCGCATGTTTAATTATTATACTTTGTCAAGGTAATTATATATCTAACAAATCTATCTATTTATCTTCTATCGATTCTATCTAACTATCAATCTATGTATATCTATCTATCAAATCTATCTATCACATGTCCGGACTGTTTTGAAACAGCCACTTGTGTTTTTGACAAATTTGAAGTAGGAGGACACACCAATCACAGGGATTAAACTGCTAAGAATAGTACTACTTAAGAAAACCTAGTTATGCCAGTACCACCATGGGTCCCAGACCGCATGTTTGGTTGTTATACTTTGTCAGGGTAATCATGCAGGCCATATAGTCCTCCCCCGATAGGGGGAGTTACAGGGATGAAAGTGCTAAGAATAGTACTACTTAACACAACCTAGTTAACATGGGTGTCAGACCGCATGTTTTGTTGTTATACTTTGTCAGGGTAATCATGCAGGCCATATAGACCTCCCCCGATAGGGGGAGTTACAGGGATTAAAGTGCTAAGAATAGTACAACTTAACACAACCTAGTTACCATGGGTCCCAGACCGCATGTCTTATTGTTATATTTTGGTCGGGTAATCATGCAGGCCATATAGTCCTCCCCCGATAGGGGGAGTTACAGGGATGAAAGTGCTAAGAATAGTACTACTTAACACAACCTAGTTACCATGGGTCCCAGACCGCATGTTTTGTTGTTATACTTTGTCAGGGTAATCATGCAGGCCATATAGACCTCCCTTGATAGGGGGAGTAACAGGGATTAAAGTGCTAAGAATAGTACTACTTAACACAACTTAGTTACCATGGGTCCCAGACCGCATGTCTTATTGTTATATTTTGGTAGGGTAATCATGCAGGCCATATAGACCTCCCACGATAGGGGGAGTTACAGGGATGAAAGTGCTAAGAATAGTACTACTTAACACAACCTAGTTACCATGGGTCACAGACCGCATGTTTTGTTGTTATACTTTGTCAGGGTAATCATGCAGGCCATATAGACCTCCCTTGAGGGGGGAGTAACAGGGATTAAAGTGCTAAGAATAGTACTAATATAAACACAACCTAGTTACCATGGGTCCCAGACTGCATGTTTTGTTGTTATACTTTGTCAGGGTAATCATGCAGGCCATATAGACCTCCCCCGATAGGGGGAGTAAGAGGGATTAAACTGCTAAGAACAGTACTAAACACAACCTAGTTACCATGGGTCCCAGACCGCGTGTCTTGTTGTTATACTTTGTCAGGGTAATCATGCACACCATATAGACCTCCCCCAATAGGGGGAGTAACAGGGATGAAAGTGCTAA
This sequence comes from Bombina bombina, assembly GCF_027579735.1. NCBI lineage: Eukaryota > Metazoa > Chordata > Amphibia > Anura > Bombinatoridae > Bombina > Bombina bombina. The sequence continues at coordinate 748,914,734 of NC_069503.1, read as the reverse complement.
GAATAGTACTACTTAACACAACCTAGTTACCATGGGTCCCAGACCGCATGTTTTGTTGTTATACTTTGTCAGGGTAATCATGCAGGCCATATAGACCTCCCCCGATAGGGGGAGTAAGAGGGATTAAACTGCTAAGAAAAGTACTACTTAACACAACCTAGTTACCATGGGTCCCAGACCGCGTGTCTTGTTTTTATACTTTGTCAGGGTAATCATGCAGGCCATATAGACCTCCCCCTATAGGGGGAGTCACAGGGATTAAAGTGATAACAATAGTACTACTTAACACAACCTAGTTACCATGGGTCGCAGACCGCATGTTTTATTATTATACTTTTTCAGGGTAATTATATATCTATCAAATCTATCTATTTATCTTCTATCGATTCTATCTAACTATCAATCTATGTATATCTATCTATCAAATCTATCTCGTGTCCGGACTGTTTTGAGACAGCCACTTGTGTTTTTGACAAATTTGAAGTAGGAGGACAGACCAATCATCTTCTTCCATCTCCCTGTTCCAAAAATGCAGGCCATATAGACGTCCCCCGATAGGGGGAGTAACAGGTAGTAGTAGTAAACTGCTAAGAATAGTACTACTTAACACACCACGGGTCCCAGACCGCATGTCTTATTGTTATACTCTGTCAGGGAAATTATATATCTTTCAAATCTATCTATTTATCTATCAAATCTATCTAACTATCAATCGTATCTATCAAATGTATATTGCATCTATTGATCGATGTAATTCGTATCTATAAAATGTATATTGCATCTTTTGATCAATGTAATTCGTATCTATCAAATGTATATTGCATCTTTTGATCGATAAAATTTGTATCTCTCAAATGGATATTGCATCTATTGATCTATGTAATTTGTATCTATCAAATGTATATTGCATCTTTTGATCTATGTAATTGGTATCTATCAAATGTATATTGCATCTATTGATCTATGTAATCTATGTATCTATCTATCAAATCTATCTATCTCGTGGTTGTGCAAATGGACTGTTTGCGGTTGTTTGCGGTGCGTTACACGGGGAGTTTGGTCTGTCACTGTGAAGCGGGCGTAACCCTTACACTACCTGATAGATACAACATCATAACTGATGTTTTAAAGCACGTTATTGCAAACAATTTATTAATGTTAGGTGATTTAGGCCCTTTATGGGTTAAAAGCAGACTCTGCATAAACTATGTAATTTTACATGGGAGTTTTGCCATGGATCCCCCTCCGGCATGCCACAGTCCAGGTGTTAGTCCCCTTGAAACAACTTTTCCATCACTATTGTGGCCAGAAAGAGTCCTTGTGGGTTTTAAAGTTCGCCTGCCTATTGAAGTCAATGGCGGTTCGCGCGGTTCACCGGTTCGCGAACAGTAGCGGAAGTTTGAGTCCGCCGTTGGCGAACCGAAATTTTTAAGTTTGCGACATCACTATCGCTTAGCCTCTTTCCATGGATGTTGAATCATAGGAACATAAAATGTATATCTCAATAAGAGCCAAATGGTCCATCAAGTCACCCATATACAGTATATAAGTATAGGCTTCATATATTAAGCACTGCATCACAAAGATATGCATGCAAAACTGATTTTTTTGGAAAACATTTAAAACTGTTATTTTGTTATCAAAATTTGCATTGCTTTGCAATTCAGTGACACACCTCTTAAAACCCCTCTAGAATGTTCTTTATCTTAGCTGCTTCACTGTTAAGGACAGATATTATTGAGCTCCTCCTAACAAGCTATCCCAGTGCAGCATGTAGAAAGCCCAGCGTTCTGAATTCCACAGTATGTACTCCAGCCTCTCTTAGTGGTAAAACTAATATAATGTCTAGATTTAAATTAGAGGAAAAGCAGACAAAATAAATCTTAATACTACACTGTAAATTTGTGTTTTAACTTTGTATAATTAAACATTTTATGTAAAATTTAGTTTTGAATATATTTTTAATTCTTAGGATGTCTATATGCATCCCCCAGGCATTCTTGCCTTCCCTTCCCTTTACATAATCAGCTTAAAGGTATAGTAAACGACTGGAGATTTCTATATAAAATGTTTAGTTATGCGTAATGAAAGAACTTTGCAATATATGTTCATTATTTATTTTACCCCTTTTCATGTAATTCCCAGAACTTAAAGGACAACTAAAGTAAAAACTCTGATAAAGCCCACAGTTTTAAACAACTTTACAATTCACATTAATTATCTACATATGCACAATATTTTTATATGTACACTTTCTGAGGCACCAACTCCTACTGAGCATGTGCAAGATTCACAGAATATATGTATAAGCATTTTTGATTGGCTGATGGCTGTCACATGATGTAATGAAAGACAAATAAAACTAACTTTTTAGGGGGGGATCTACCACTCATGTAGAATTCAAACTATGTGCTTTTGCATTGCCTATTTATTATGCATTTACTGATTTGCTATTTTAATGTGTTTAGTGGTCCTCTAAACTGCACCCTGTTGACTTCTCAAGGCTAACTCTGCTATATATCTGTCACTAATTGGCTTTATCAGATAACAACTGCAAAACAATGTACCCTATACTAACATTATAGCTGGGGCTAGCCTTGTTGTCTGTGGAATAAAGCCCAGATTGGCTCCTTCAGATAAGGCAAATTTGTTTTAAAAAAGTTAAGACTTAGCTAATATGTTATTCTATAGCAACACAGCAGAAATGTCTTGTAATTACAGGGTATTTACTGTACTTTTAAGCTCTTGTGCTAAGAAATGCCACTATGGCTGATACCTTAAAGGAAAACTGAACCCAAATTTTTCTTTTGTGATTGAGATAGAGGCCTCTAGTTATCAAGCCGTCAACCGCAAATACGCTGGAATACCGCAGCGTATTTGTGGCGAGCCTGATTTGCCTTAGTTATCAAACCCTACAGACCGGGAAAAGTAGAATTCAGTAACGTAACATACGATCCGCCGGACTCAGTCCGACACAGATCGATGCTTATGTCACTACAGATGTTCCGAACGCAAGTTCGGCACAATCTGACTACTTTTGCTAGTTATCAAATAACTAGCAGGTACGCTCGGCATTTTTCCGTCCCAGCGTACCTGGTTTTCAATCCGCCGCCCTGGAGGCCGCGGATACCATAGGAATCAATGGGAGTCTGAAAGCAGCGAAAGCTCATGTTCGCTGCTGCCCGATATCCCATTGATTCCTATGGTAATGTCTACACCTAACACCCTAACATGTACCCCGAGTCTAAACACCCCATATCTGCAACCCTACACCGCCGCCACCTACATTAAATTTATTAACCCCTAAACCGCCGCTCCCAGAGCCCGCCTCAACTAAATAAAGTGTTTAACCCCTAAACCACCGCTCCCAGAGCCCCCCGCAACTAAATAAAGTTATTAACCCCTATCCTGCCACTCCCGGACCCCGCCACCACTCTAATAAACTAATTAACCCCTAAACTGCTGCTCACGCACCTCGCCGCAACTAAAGTGTTAAACCCCTAAACCGCCGCCCCAGTAGCCCAATGCCACCTACATTATATTTATTAACCCCTAATCTGCCGCCCCCTACACCGTCGCCACTATAATAAACATATTAACCCCTAAACCTAAGTCTAACCCTAAACCTAACACCCACTAACTTAAATATAATTTAAATAAATCTAAATAATTAATATAATTAACTAAATTATTCCTATTTAAAACTAAATACTTACCTGTAAAATAAACCCTAAACTAGCTACAATATAACTAACTAGTCCTAAAGCCCGTGTACACGGGCCATTTTTTGCAGTGCAGCAGTCCCACCCCTTGCTCTCTCTCTATATCCCCTCTCTTTTGCTCTCTCTTTCTCCCCTCTCTTTTCCCCCTCTCTTTTGCTCTCTCTCTCCCCCCTCTCTTTTGCTCTCTCCCCCCTCTCTTTTGCTGTCTCTCTCCCTCTCTTTTGCTCTCTCTCTCCCCCCTCTCTTTTGCTCTCTCTCCCCCCTCTTTTGCTCTCTTTTGCTGACTCTCTCCCTATTTTGCTGTCTCTCTCCCTCTTTTGCTGTCTCTCTCCCCCCTCTCTTTTGCGCTCTCTCCCCCTCTCTTTTGTGCTCTCTCTCCCCCCCTCCCTTTTGCGCTCTCTCCCCCCTCTCCTTTGTGCTATCTCCCCCCCCTCTTTTGTGCTCTCTCTCCCCTCTCTTTTGCCCTCTCTCCCCCCTCTCTTTTGCGCTCTCTCCCCCCTCTCTTTTGCGTTCTCTCCCCCTCTCTTTTGTGCCCTCTCCTGCCTCTCTTTTGCGCTCTCTCCCCCCTCTCTTTTGTGCTCTCTCCCCCCTCTCTTTTGTGCTCTCTCCCCCCCTCTCTTTTGTGCTCTCCCCCCCCCTCTCTTTTGTGCTCTCCCCCCCTCTCTTTTGTGCTTTCTCCCACCTCTCTTTTGCGCTCTCTCCCCCTCTCTTTTGCGCTCTCTCCCCCTCTCTTTTGCGCTCTCTCCCCCCTCTCTTTTGTGCTCTCTCCCCCCTCTCTTTTGTGCTCTCTCTCCCCCCTCTTTTGTGCTCTCTCCCCCCTTTCTTTTGTGCTCTCTCCCCCCTCTCTTTTGTGCTCTCTCCCCCCTCTCTTTTGTGCTCTCTCCCCCTCTCTTTTGTGCTCTCTCCCCCCTCTCTTTTCCTCACTCTCCCCTCTCTCTTTTGCTCTCTCTCTCTCCCCCTCTTTTGCTCTCTCTTTCTCCCCTCTCTTTTTCCCCTCTCTTTTGCTCTCTCTCTCCCCTCTCTCTTTTGTTCTCTCTCTCCCCCCTCTCTTTTGCTGTCTCTCTCCCTCTTTTGCTGTCTCTCTCCCTCTCTTTTGCTCTCTTTCTCTTCCCCCTTCTTGTTTGCTCGCTCTCTCCTCTCGTTTGCTCTCTCTCTCTCCCTCTCCTCTCTTTTGCTCTCTCTCCCTCTCTTTTGCTGTCTCTCTCCCCCTCTCTTTTGCGCTCTCTCCCCTTCTCTTTTGCACTCTATCCCCCCTCTCTTTTGCGCTCTCTCCCCCTCTCTTTTGCACTCTCTCCCCCCTCTCTTTTGTGCTCTCTCCCCCCTCTCTTTTGTGCTCTCTTCACCCTCTCTTTTGTGCTCTCTCCCCCCTCTCTTTTGTGCACTCTCCCCCCTCTCTTTTGTGCACTCTCCCCCCTCTCTTTTGTGCTCTCTCCCCCCTCTCTTTTGCGCTCTCTCCCCCCTCTCTTTTGCGCTCTCTCCCCCTCTCTTTTGCATTCTCTCCCCCTCTCTTTTGTGCCCTCTCCTGCCTCTCTTTTGCACTCTCTCCCCCCTCTCTTTTGTGCTCTCTCCCCCCTCTCTTTTGTGCTCTCTCCCCCCCCTCTCTTTTTTGCTCTCCCCCCCCTCTCTTTTGTGCTCTCCCCCCCTTCTCTTTTGTGCTTTCTCCCCCCTCTCTTTTGCGCTCTCTTCCCCTCTCTTTTGCGCTCTCTCCCCCCTCTCTTTTGTGCTCTCTTCCCCCCTCTCTTTTGTGCTCTCTCTCCCCCCTCTTTTGTGCTCTCTCCCCCCTCTTTTGTGCTCTCTCCCCCCTCTCTTTTGTGCTCTCTCCCCCCTCTCTTTTGTGCTCTCTCCCCCCTCTCTTTTGTGCTCTCTCCCCCCTCTCTTTTGTGCTCTCTCCCCCCCTCTCTTTTGTGCTCTCTCCCCCTCTCTTTTGTGCTCTCTCCCCCCTCTCTTTTCCTCACTCTCCCCTCTCTCTTTTGCTCTCTCTCTCCCCCTCTTTTGCTCTCTCTTTCTCCCGTCTCTTTTTCTCCTCTCTTTTGCTCTCTCTCTCCCCTCTCTCTTTTGTTCTCTCTCTCCCCCCTCTCTTTTGCTGTCTCTCTCCCTCTTTTGCTGTCTCTCTCCCTCTCTTTTGCTCTTTTTCTCTTCCCCCTTCTTGTTTGCTCGCTCTCTCCTCTCGTTTGCTCTCTCTCTCTCCCTCTCCTCTCTTTTGCTCTCTCTCCCTCTCTTTTGCTGTCTCTCTCCCTCTCTTTTGCTGTCTCTCTCCCCCTCTCTTTTGCGCTCTCTCCCCTTCTCTTTTGCACTCTCTCCCCCCTCTCTTTTGCGCTCTCTCCCCCTCTCTTTTGCACTCTCTCCCCCCTCTCTTTTGTGCTCTCTCCCCCCTCTCTTTTGTGCTCTCTTCACCCTCTCTTTTGTGCTCTCTCCCCCCTCTCTTTTGTGCACTCTCCTCCCTCTCTTTTGTGCTCTCTCCCCCCTCTCTTTTGTGCTCTCTCCCCCCTCTCTTTTGTGCTCTCTCCCCCCTCTCTTTTGTGCGCTCTCCCCCCTCTCTTTTGTGCTCTCCCCCTCTCTTTTGTGCTCTCTCTCCCCCCTTCTCTTTTGTGCTCTCCCCCCGCCTCTCTTTTGTGCTCTCCCCCCTCTCTTTTGTGCTCTCTCCCCTCTCTCTTTTGTGCTCTCCCCCCTCTCTTTTGTGCTCTCTCTCCTCCATCTCTTTTGCGCTCTCTCTCTCTCCCTCTCTTTTGTGCTCTCTCCCCCTCTCTTTTGTGCTCTCTCCCCCTTCCTTTTGTGCTCTCTCTCCCCCTCTCTCTTTTGTGCTCTCTCCCCCCTCTCTTTTGTGCTCTCCCCCTCTCTTTTGTGCTCTCTCTCCCCCCTTCTCTTTTGTGCTCTCCCCCCGCCTCTCTTTTGTGCTCTCCCCCCTCTCTTTTGTGCTCTCTCCCCTCTCTCTTTTGTGCTCTCCCCCCTCTCTTTTGTGCTCTCTCTCCCCCTCTCTTTTGTGCTCTCCCTCCCCCTCTCTTTTGTGCTCTCCCCCCTCTCTTTTGTGCTCTCTCCCCCTCTCTTTTGTGCTCTCTCCCCCTCTCTTTTGTGCTCTCTCCCCCTCTCTTTTGTGCTCTCTCCCCCTCTCTTTTGTGCTCTCTCCCCCCTCTCTTTTGTGCTCTCTCCCCCCTCTCTTTTGTGCTCTCTCCCCCCTCTCTTTTGTGCTCTCTCCCCCCTCTCTTTTGTGCGCTCTCCCCCCTCTCTTTTGTGCTATCTCCACCCTCTCTTTTGCTCACTCTCCCCAATCTCTTTTGCTCACTCTCCCCCCTCTCTTTATCCCCCTGTTCTGCTCTCACTATCCTCTTCTTTTTAGAGCTCTCTGTCTCAATGAATCACTCACTGTTCACTCACCCAGCATCTGGCCCCGCCCAGCCCACATAACGTTTGACCCTGCCCTGCCCGGCCCCGCCCACGTCATGCTCGGCCCCGTCCGGCCCCGTCCACACCACGCCCGGGCCCCGTCCACACCACACCCACTGGCCACGCCCACTCCACCACACGCGACGCCAGGAGGAAGTCAAGACAGAAGGCCAGGTGTGTTTGTCCTCGTGCGCAGTCTCTACTGCGCATGACAGCTTCGGACAAACACACTTGGCCTTTTATTATATAGGATAATTACATTGTAGCTAGCTTAGGGTTTATTTTTATTTTACAGGCAAATTTGTATTTATTTTAACTAGGTAGAATAGTTATTAAATAGTTATTAACTATTTAATAGCTACCTAGTTAAAATAAATACAACAGTACCTGTAAAATAAAACCTAACCTAAGTTACAATTACACCTAACACTACACTATAATTAAATTAATTAAATTAATTAACTACAATTAATTACAATTAAATAAAATTAACTAAAGTACAAAAAAACCACACTAAATTACAGAAAATAATTTAGTGTAGTTAAAATAAATACAACAGTACCTGTAAAATAAAACCTAATCTAAGTTACAATTACACCTAACACTACACTATAATTAAATTAATTAAATTAATTAACTACAATTAATTACAATTAAATAAAATTAACTAAAGTACAAAAAAAACCACACTAAATTACAGAAAATAATAAAATAATTATAAGAATTTTAAACTAATTACACCTAATCTAATCCCCCTAATAAAATAAAAAAGCCCCCCAAAATAATAAAAATCCCTACCCTATACTAAATTAGAAATAGCCCTTAAAGGGGCTTTTTGTGGGGCATTGCCCCAAAGTAATCAGCTCTTTTACCTGTAAAAAAAATGACAATACCCCCCAACATTAAAACCCACCACCCACACACCCAACCCTACTCTAAAACCTACCCAATCCCCCCTTAATAAAACATAACATTAACCCCTTGAAGATCACCCCACCTTGAGACGTCTTCACCCAACCGGGCCGAAGTCCTCAACGAAGCCAGGCAGAAGTGGTCCTCCAGATGGGCAGAAGTCTTCATCCAAGCCGGGAAGAAGAGGTCCTCCAGACGGGCAGAAGTCTTCATCCAGATGGCATCTTCTATCTTCATCCATCCGGCCCGGAGCGGGTCCATCTTCAAGACATCCGACGCAGTTTAGGGGGTAAACAGTATAGTATAGTGTGGGTGTTTAGTAATAGGGTACCAAAAAAGCTGTAAAAAAGCCGAAGAGCAGCGAGATCGATGACTGTTAGTTAACAACAGTCCGCTGCTCATCGCTCTGTACTTGGTGCGCGGCTTTTTGACAGCTTTTTTGATAATTTTGGAGAACGTATTCAGGTCTGCGGCGGCGATGTTAGGCGAACTTAGGCGAGCGTATTGGTGCCGTCGAATGCTAGAAAGTCGACGGCTTGATACATAGAGGCCAGAGCATGCAATTTTAAGCAACTTTCTAATTTACTCCTATTATCAAATTTTCTTCATTCTCTTGCTAGGTTTATTTGAAAAGCAAGAATGTAAGTTTAGATGCCGGCCCATTTTTGGTGAACAACTTGGGTTTTCCTTGCTGATTGGACAGCACCAATAAACAAGTGCTGTCCGTGGGCCTGAACCAAAAAATTGCTGGCTCCTTAGCTTAGATGCCTTCTTTTTTAAATAAAGATAGGAAGAGAATGAAGAAAAATTGATAAAAGGAGTACATTAGAAAGTTGCTTAAAATTGCATGCTCTATCTGAATCATTAAAGAAAAAATTGGGGTTTAGTGTCCCTTTAAGTGTCCTCTAGTAGGCCCTAGAGTGTCTTTAGACTTTGCTAGTGCACATTCACTTTATTTCAGGCGTGTTTTCTATTTCCACATACAGCTTTTTTTAACTTTCAGAGATTGACTGAATAATATACTATATATAAATGCTCATGTTAGTGGCTGCAACCTGAATAGCTGTCTGTGCAATTACATTGTATATAACTGCCACATGTATGTAGGGTTACAGGGTACAATATACACATATTACCAATGGTCAGTGTCTGGGCATTACCAAAGACAGAAGTCAAGAGATCTGTTTAAGGCCAATGGTTTTAAATTGGACTCTAGTCACAATATTTTTTTTTAACTTAGCAATATGTTTTCCCTTATTTATGCTCAATCTTCTTTTAACTCTTAATAAAATTGTTCTACACAATTAGTTTAAGCTCATTTGCTGAACATACTGTTGGCATTTGTCTGTTAAAGTAAGTGTTGCAAAATACTCTCATTACTGTATATTTTGCTTTGTGTACTGTGTTCCATTTTATTGACAAATAAATTGAAATAATTGGGTATTCTTTTATTTTATTTATTTTAGCATAATTATCTATTAGACAACCATTGGAGTTCAGTCCTGCAGAAAAAATGAAAGATAATCTACATGATGATTCAAAGCAATCAGTGCAACTTAAAAAGGAAATATCCCTTTTGCATGGGGTGAGCCTGGTCATTGGAAACACTATTGGAGCTGGTATCTTTGTTTCTCCAAAGGGTGTTCTCATGCACAGCGGTTCTTATGGACTATCCCTTATAATATGGGTGCTGGGAGGAATATTTTCAGTCATTGGAGCCTTGTGTTATGCTGAACTTGGAACAACAATCACTAAATCTGGTGCAAGTTATATTTACATAATGGAATCCTTTGGAGGGTTTTTAGCATTCTTAAATCTTTGGACCAATATGTTAATAATCTATCCTGCCAGTCAGGCTATTTTGGCAATTACATTTTCAAATTACCTAATGGAGCCATTTTTTCCGTCATGCTCCCCACCTCAGACTGCAGTGCTTCTGCTATCAGTGGTGTGTGTTGGTGGGTATCATCGTTTGACCATTTATATCCTATAGAATTAATGTCATATTGTTTTAAATGAGCTATTAATTGAACTCAGTAATGACAAAACAAATCCAAAACAAAAAATAAACTCTTAATCTGGTCTATCAAATTAATCTTTATAAGGAAAAGAGGAAGCCCTGACATATGCTTCTGGGATAACATATTTCTTTTTTATAAAAAACATATTGAAAAAAAATGTTAAAAATAGATATATGCGCATACAGTATATACTAAATTCATAGCCGATGAACATAATATATATCCACAACTGTAAACAGAACTTTAAACAAAACAAATATAAATTGTAAACCCAAAAAAGAAAACAAAATATATAAAAAATAGATAGTGAATGCAAAATGTGTAATAGAACTTTAATAGAATAGAAGTCCTCTAGTGTAGAGAAATTGACAGCGTATATTGGTACAAAAATGTAGTAAATAAACAGTTCAGAAAGATGAAACAAAGTGTACTTACAACCAAAACCAAACTAACATAGCGTACAATGATAGATAAAATAGCTCCGGCACAAATCAATGTGATCTTACCGGGTGTGACAGTTTAAAGAATTCTTTTCTAATTAGTGCCTGGGGCTGCCTCAACCATCTCTGGGAACCTAACCATGGGTCCCACCCCCCATGACAAGCTTTTAACGGTTCGCGGACAGAATGCGTGAGTAGAATCGGACACATTTGGCTGTGGCCAGACTGTTATCCTGTCGGATAACAGTCCGGCCATGAATTATAAGATTTCTGGATATTCAATTCTGGAGTTTGGACACCATTTTGTATCCGTTCACGGACTGTTTTTTTTAATCCATATATTTGGACACTTTTTGTGTACGAATATAATCTGTCAATTTATCTAGACTAGAGGACTTCTAAGTTCTATCACACATATTGGGCTAGATTACAAGTGGATCGCTAATTTATTGCACACTCATAAATGGGCAAATTCACCCATTTACAGGCGTGCGATAAATAACCAGGCATTACAAGTGGCTGGTTATTGCTACCGTGAGCTCTCGGTAGCAATTAGCGCTCCAAAAATTAACCAGAGGTTAATAAAAATAAAGATGCTCATTGGTTTTTATTTTAAAAACAAACAAGCATCTTTATTATTTTTTTTTATCAAATAACTGCACAAAGCAGTTTTTAGGGGTTAAAGTTGGTGGGTGTGGGGTGTTAGAAAAAAAAGTTAATCAGTTTCTCAGTCTGTGTAATTTTGTTTTGTTTGTGTTTTTTTTTTTAGGGATGGTTGGTCTATATTTTGATATCTGAATCAGAATAATGTTCTATTCACATTCATTCTACCATTCAAATGTTTTTATAGAACAAAATGTAACACCTAAATAGAAAAATAAACATTAAAACCTTGAAATATTGGTATCTATGGACTTGCATCGATTTCTATGTGAATCAACATTTGCATGTCAATAGCAGAATTTCTGAACTATATATTTGATATTTTAAAGTGATGGTAAACCTTCCCCTTTGTATAAACAGATTCAGAATGTTAGAGCTATTTTAGATGGAATTTAATTTATCAGTTCTAATGAAGATACACTTTTTAATGTAATCCAAATACCCCGGGAGTGGCCGCCCACTTCAAAAGTATTTTTTTTTTTTGCAAGCTAAGGGTTTGAACTTTTATCCATTCAGCGCTCAAGCTACAAAACAAAATAAATAAAAAACTATCGGCTAGATTAAGAGTTTTGCGTTATGAGTAAAAAAGCAGTGTTAAGGCTCATAACGCTTTTTTTCACTACTGCTGCTATTATGAGTCTTGTAGGTACAGCTGTACCGCACACTTTTTTGTCCATACCGCAAATTAACTTACACAATTTTCGTAAAGTCTTTTTTCAATGGGACTTCCATAGCGCCGATATTACAAGCTTTTTTTTGGAGGCCAAAAAGTGAGCGGTACAGCCTATCCCGCAAGATTCGTAACGCATTCTAAAGTCAGTAGTTATGAGTTTTACACTACAAAGCTGTAGCATAAAACTCATAACTAAAGTGCTAAAAAGTACACTAACACCCATAAACTACTTATTAACCCCTAAACTGAGGCCCATTGCAAGCACTAAAATAAAATGATTAACCCCTAATCTTCCGCTCCCGGAATCGCCACCACTAAAATAAACATATTAACCCCTAAACCGCCGCACTCCCGCCTTGCAAACAATAGTTAAATATGATTAAACCCTAATCTGCCACCCCTAACATCGCTGCAACCTACATTAGTTATTAACCCCTAATCTGCTGCCCCCAACGTCGCCGCCACTATACTAAAGTTATTAACCCCTAAACCTGAGTCTAACCCTAACACCCCCTAACTTAAATATAATTAAAATAAATCTAAAGAAAACCTACTACTATTAATAACTAAATAATTCCTAGTTAAAACTAAATACTTACCTGTAAAATAAACCCTAAGCTAGCTACAATATAACTAATAGTTACATTGTATCTAGCTTAGGGTTTATTTTTATTTTACAGGCAAGTTTGTATTTATTTTAACTAGGTTGAATAGTTACTAAATAGTTATTAACTATTTACTAACCACCTAGCTAAAATAAATACACATTTACCTGTAAAATAAAACCTAACCTGAGTTACACTAACACCTAACCTTACACTACAATTAAATAAATTACCTAAATTAAATACAACTAAATTAAATACAAATATCTAAATTACAACAAAAAAAACCACTAAATTACACAAAATAAAAAACAAATTACAAGATATTTAAACTAATTACACCTAAGCTAATAGCCCTATAAAAAATTAAAAAAGCCCCCAAAAGTAAAAAACCCCTAGCCTAAACTAAACTACCAATAGCCCTTAAAAGGGCCTTTCCCCAAAGAAATCAGCTCTTTTACCTGTAAAAAAATGCAAACAACCCCCCAACAGTAAAACCCACCACCCACACAACCAACTCCCCAAATAAAAAAACCTAAGCTCTACATTGCCCTGAAAAGAGCATTTGGATGGGCATTGCCCTTAAAAGGGCATTTAGCTCTATTGCTGCCCAAACCCTATTCTAAAACTAAAACCCACCCAATAAACCCTTTAAAAAAACCTAACACTAACCCCCAAAGATCCACTTAAAGTTTTAAAGACTGGACATCCATCCTCAATGAAGCCGGGAGAAGTCCTCAACAAAGCGGCAAGAAGTCCTCAACGAAGCTGGGAGAAGTCTTCATCCAAGCTGGGAGAAGTGGTCCTCCAGACGGGCAGAAGTCTTCATCCAGACGGCATCTTCTGGAAGTCTTCATCCATCCGGCGCGGAGCGGGTCCATCTTCAAGACATCTGGCGCGGAGCATCCTCTTCTTACGACGACTCCCGATGAATAAAGGTTCCTTTAAGTGATGTCATCCAAGATGGCGTCCCTTAGATTCCGATTGGCTGATAGAATTCTATCAGCCAATCGGAATTAAGGTTGAAAAAATCCTATTGGCTGATTGGATCAGCCAATAGGATTGAGCTCACATTCTATTGGCTGTTCCAATCAAAAAGTTATAGCGCATCTTCATTACAACCGATGACTTAAACTACCTCTAAAATATCTCTAAAATTCCATATTTGTTTATACAAAGGGAAAAGGTTACCATCACTTTAAATGTTATATTCAATATTGAATAAATGCACAGCCTTACATATTCTGAAACATGGAGGTCATTTAAATATTTCTAGACTGTCAGTTTCAAAGTCCACAGAGATTACCAGATAGCAGTTTCAAATGTTTCCTGGCATACAAAGGTTTCTCTGTTGTTTAACATTCTGGAGTTTTTATATAAAGCTATATATTCCAGTAGAAAAAAGTATATAGAGACATAGGGGCCGATTTATCAATGTCTATCCTCCTGAGTAGAGTATCATGTACAACAGACATTGCTAAATGATGACAGCATACAGGTGAAACTCGAAAAATTTGAATATTGTGCAAAAGTTCATTTATTTCACTAATGCAGTTTAAAAGGTGAAACTAATATATGAGATAGACTCATTACATGCAAAGCAAGATAGTTCAAGCCATGATTTGTCATAATTGTGATGATTATGGCTTACAGCTCATGAAAACCCTAAATCCACAATCTCAGAAAATTAGAATATTACATGCAATCAATAAAACAAGGATAGTACATACCTGTAGAACAATATCGGATCTCTGAAAAGTATAAGAATGCATACTGTATGTACTCAATACTTGGTTTGGGCCCCTTTTGCAGCAATTACTGCCTCAATGCGTTGTGGCATGGAAGCTATCAGCCTGTGGCACTGCTGAGGTGTTATGAAAGACCAGGATGCTTCAATAGCGGCCTTCAGCTCTTCTGCATTGTTCGGTCTCATGTCTCTCATCTTTGTCTTGGCAATGCCCCATAGATTCTCTATGGGGTTCAGGTCAAGCGAGAATCAAGCACAGTAACCCCACGGTCATTGAACCAGGTTTTGGTGCTTTTGGCAGTGTAGGCAGGTGCCAAGTCCTGCATCCCCATAGAGCTTGTCTGCGTAAGGAAGCATGAAGTGCTCCAAATCTCCTGGTAGATGGCTGCGTTGAACCTGGACTTAATGAAGCACAGTGGACCAACACCAGCAGATGACATGGCTCCCCAAATCAACACAGACTGTGGAAACTTCACACTGGACTTCAAGCATCTTGCAGTGTGTGCCTTTCAATTCTTCTCCATACTCTGGGTCCTTGGTTTACAAATGAGATGCAAAATTTGCTCTCATTAGAAAAGAGGACTTTGGACCACTGAGCAACAGACAAGGGCCTCTAGTTATCAAGCCGTCAACCTCAAATACGCTGGAATTCCACAGCGTATTTGTGGCGAGGCTGATTCGCCTAAGTTATCAAGCCCTACACACCGGCAAAAGTAGAATTTAGTGACGTAAGCTTCGATCTGCCGGACTCAGTCCGACACAGATCGATTCTTACGTCACTCCAGATGTTCCGCACACAAGTTCGGCACAATCTGACTACTTTTGCTAGTTATCAAAAAACTAGCAGGTACGCTCGTCACTTTTCCGGCCCAGCGTACCTGGTTTTCAATCCGCTGCCCTGGAGGCGGCGGATCCCTTAGGAATCAATGGGAGTCTGAGCATAGCGAAAGTTCATGTTCGCTGCTGCCCGACATCCCATTGATTCCTATGGGAGCTGTCTACACCTAACACCCTAACATGTACCCCGAGTCTAAACACCCCTAATCTGCCCCCCCCTACACCGCCGCAACTAAATAAAGTGTTTAACCCCTAAACCGCCACTCCAGGAGCCCACCGCCACTCTAATAAACTTATTAACCTCTAAACTGTCGCTCCCGGACCCTGCCGCCACTATAATAAATATGTTAACCCCTAAAACGCCGCTCCCGGACCCCGCCGCAACTATAATATATATGTTAACACCTAAACCGCCGCTCCCGGACCCCGCCGCAACTATAATATATATGTTAACCCCTAAACCGCCGCTCCCGGACCCCGCCGCCACCTACATAATACCTATTAACCCCTATCCTGCCCCCCCTACACCGCCGCCACTATAATAAATTTATTAACCCCTATCCTGCCCCCCCTACACCGCCGCCACTATAATAAATTTATTAACCCCTATCCTGCCCCCCCTACACCCCCGCAACTATAATAAAATTATTAACCCCTAAACCTAAGTCTAACCCTAACACCCCCCTAACTTAAATATTAATTAAATACATCTAAATATTATAACTCTTATTAACTAAATTAATCCTATTTAAAAATAAATACTTACCTGTAAAATAAACCCTAAGATAGCTACAATATAAATAATAATTATATTGTATCTATTTTAGGATTTATTTTTATTTTACAGGCAACTTTCAATTTATTTTAACTAGGTACAATAGCTATTAAATAGTTAATAACTATTTAAAAGCTACCTAGTTAACATAAAGAGAAATTTACCTGTAAAATAAATCCTAACCTAAGTTACAATTACACCTAACACTACACTATCATTAAATAAATTATTCCTATTTAAAACTAAATACTTACCTGTAAAATAAACCCTATCGCCTAGATTTAGAGTTCTGCGGCCAAAGGGGTGCATTAGCTACGCGTGCTTTTTTACCCCCGCACCTTTTAAATACCGCTGGTATTTAGAATTCACAGAAGGGCTGCGTTAGGCTCCAAAAAGGGAGCGTATAGCATAATTTACCGCCACTGCAACTCTAAATACCAGCGGTGCTTACAGACGCGGCCAGTTTCAAAAACGTGCTTGTGCACGATTCCCCCATAGGAAACAATGGGGCCGTTTGAGCTGAAAAAAACCTAACACCTGCAAAAAAGCAGCGTTCAGCTCCTAACGCAGCCCCACTGTTTCCTATGAGGAAACACTCCCTAAGTCTGCACCTAACACCCTAACATGTACCCTGAGTCTAAACACCCCTAGCCTTACACTTATTAACCCCTAATCTGCCGCCCCCGCTATCGCTGACCCCTGCATATTATTATTAACCCCTAATCTGCCGCTCCGTACACTGCCGCAACCTACGTTATCCCTTTGTACCCCTAATCTGCTGCCCTAACACCGCTGACCCCTATATTATATTTATTAACCCCTAATCTGCCGC
The DNA here is from genome assembly GCF_027579735.1 of Bombina bombina. Lineage (NCBI taxonomy): Eukaryota > Metazoa > Chordata > Amphibia > Anura > Bombinatoridae > Bombina > Bombina bombina. The sequence goes on along the minus strand of NC_069503.1, from coordinate 748,898,126 downwards.
CCCCAACGTCGCCGCCACCTACCTACACTTATTAACCCTTAATCTGCCGACCGGACCTCACCGCTACTATAATAAAGTTATTAACCCCTAATCCGCCTCACTCCTGCCTCAAAAACCCTATAATAAATAGTATTAACCCCTAATCTGCCCTCCCTAACATCACCGACACCTAACTTCAAGTATTAACCCCTAATCTGCTGACCGGACCTCACTGCTACTATAATAAATGTATTAACCCCTAAAGCTAAGTCTAACCCTAACCCTAACACCCCCCTAAATTAAATATAATTTAAATCTAACAAAATAAAATAACTCTTATTAAATAAATTAATCCTATTTAAAGATAAATACTTACCTGTAAAATAAACCCTAATATAGCTACAATATAAATAATAATTATATTGTAGCTATTTTAGGATTTATATTTATTTTACAGGCAACATTGTATTTATTTTAACCAGGTACAATAGCTATTAAATAGTTAATAACTATTTAATAGCTACCTAGTTAAAATAATTAAAAAATTACCTGTAAAATAAATCCTAACCTAAGTTACAATTAAACCTAACACTACACTATCAATAAATTAATTAATTAAATAAAATACCTACAATTATCTACAATTAAACCCAACACTACACTATCAATAAATTAATTACATACAAATACCTACAAATAAATACAATTAAATAAACTAAAGTACAAAAAATAAAAAAGAACTAAGTTACAAAAAATAAAAAAATAATTTACAAACATTATAAAAATATTACAACAATTTTAAGCTAATTACACCTACTCTAAGCCCCCTAATAAAATAACAAAGCCCCCCAAAATAAAAAAAATGCCCTACCCTATTCTAAAATAAAAATTGAAAAGCTCTTTTACCTTACCAGCCCTTAAAAGGGCCTTTTGCGGGGCATGCCCCAAAGAATTCTGCTCTTTTGCCTATAAAAAAAACATACAATACCCCCCCCAACATTACAACCCACCACCCACATACCCCTAATCTAACTCAAACCCCCCTTAAATAAACCTAACACTAAGCCCCTGAAGATCTCCCTACCTTGTCTTCACCACGCCGGGTATCACCGATCCGTCCAGAAGAGGGTCCGAAGTCTTCATCCAAGCCCAAGCGGGGGCTGAAGAGGTCCATCATCCGGCTGAAGTCTTGATCCAAGCGGCGGTTGAAGAGGTCCATCATCCGGCTGAAGTCTTCTATCAAGCGGCATCTTCAATTTTCTTTCTTCCGGCTCCATCTTCATCCCGCCGACGCGGAACATCCATCCTGGCCGACGACTTCCCGACGAATGATGGTTCCTTTAAGGGACGTCAGCCAAGATGGTGTCCCTCGAATTCCGATTGGCTGATAGGATTCTATCAGCCAATCGGAATTAAGGTAGGAAAATGATGGATGTTCCGCGTCGGCGGGATGAAGATGGAGCCGGAAGAAAGAAGATTGAAGATGCCGCTTGATAGAAGACTTCAGCCGGATGATGGACCTCTTCAGCCCCTGCTTGGATCAAGACTTCAGCCGGATGATGGACCTCTTCAGCCCCCGCTTGGATCAAGACTTCAGCCGGATGATGGACCTCTTCAGCCCCCTCTTGGATCAAGACTTCAGCCGGATGATGGACCTCTTCAGCCCCCGCTTGGGCTTGGATGAAGACTTCGGACCCTCTTCTGGACGGATCGGTGATACCCGGCGTGGTGAAGACAAGGTAGGGAGATCTTCAGGGGCTTAGTGTTAGGTTTATTTAAGGTGGGTTTGAGTTAGATTAGGGGTATGTGGGTGGTGGGTTGTAATGTTGGGGGAGTATTGTATGTTTTTTTTTACAGGCAAAAGAGCTGTTTTCTTTGGGGCATGACCCGCAAAAGGCCCTTTTAAGGGCTGGTAAGGTAAAAGAGCTTTTCAATTTTTATTTTATAATAGGGTAGGGCATTTTTTTTTATTTTGGGAGGCTTTGTTATTTTATTAGGGGGCTTAGAGTAGGTGTAATTAGCTTAAAATTGTTGTAATATTTCTATAATGTTTGTAAATTATTTTTTTATTTTTTGTAACTTAGTTCTTTTTTTATTTTTTGTACTTTAGTTAGTTTATTTAATTGTATTTATTTGTAGGTATTTGTATGTAATTAGATTATTGATAGTGTAGTGTTAGGTTTAATTGTAGATAATTGTAGGTATTTTATTAAATTAATTTATTGATAGTGTAGAGTTAGGTTTAATTGTAACTTAGGTTAGGATTTATTTTACAGGTAATTTTGTAATTATTTTAACTAGATAGCTATTAAATAGTTATTAACTATTTAATAACTATTGTACCTGGTTAAAATAAATACAAAGTTGCCTGTAAAATAAATATTAATCCTAAAATAGCTACAATATAATTATAATTTATATTCTAGCTATATTAGGGTTTATTTTACAGGTAAGTATTTAGCTTTAAATAGGAATAATTTATTTAATAAGAAATAATTTATTTCATTAGATAAAAATTATATTTAACTTAGGGGGGTAGCGGTGAGCTCCAGTCGGCAGATTAGGGGTTAATACTTGAAGTTAGGTGTCGGTGATGTTAGGGAGGGCAGATTAGGGGTTAATACTATTTATTATAGGGTTTTTGAGGCGGGAGTGAGGCGGATTAGGGGTTAATAACTTTATTATAGTAGCAGTGAGGTTCGGTCGGCAGATTAGGGGTTAATAATTGTAGGTAGGTGGCGGCGACGTTGGGGGCGGCAGATTAGGGGTTAATAAATATAATATAGCGGTCGGCGGTGTTAGGGGCAGCAGATTAGGGGTACATAGGGATAATGTAGGTTGCAGCGGTGTGCGGTCGGCAGATTAGGGGTTAAAAAAATATATTAGAGTGGCGGCGATGTGGGGGGACCTCGGTTTAGGGGTACATAGGTAGTTTATGGGTGTTAGTGTACTTTAGAGCACAGTAGTTAAGAGCTTTATGAACTGGCGTTAGCCCAGAAAGCTCTTAACTCCTGGCTTTTCTCTGCGGCTGGAGTTTTGTTGTTAGATTTCTAATGCTCACTTCAGCCAAGACTCTAAATACCGGTGTTAGAAAGATCCCATTGAAAAGATAGGATACGCAAATGGCGTAAGGGGATCTGCGGTATGGAAAAGTCGCGGCTGCAAAGTGAGCGTTAGACCCTTTCCTGACTGACTCTAAATACCAGCGGTAGCCCAAAACCAGCGTTAGGAGCCCCTAACGCTGGTTTTGACGGCTAACGCAGAACTCTAAATCTAGGCGTATGATAGCTAAAATGTAATTAATAATTACATTGTAGCTATTTTAGGATTTATATTTATTTTACAGGTAACTTTGTATTTATTTTAGCTAGTTAGAATAGTTATTAAATAGGTATTAACTATTTAATAACTACCTAGCTAAAAGAAATATAAAATTACCTGTAAAATAAATCCTAACCTAAGTTACAATTAAACCTAACACTACACTATCATTAAATTAATTAAATACATTACCTACAAATAACTACAATTAAATACAATTAAATAAATTAACTAAAGTTATCAGCCAATCAGATTGAGCTCGCATTCTATTGGCTGTTCCGATCAGCCAATAGAATGCAAGATCAATCTGATTGGCTGATTGTATCAGCCAATCCGATTGAACTTCAATCAGATTGGCTGATTTAATCAGCTAATCAGAATTTTCCTACCTTAATTCCGATTGGCTGATAGAATCCTATCAGCCAATCGGAATTCAAGGGACACCATCTTGAATGACGTCACTTAAAGGAACCGTCATTCGTCGTTCAGTCGTCGGTGGAAGAAGATGGCTCCGTGTCGGCTCATCTGAAGATGGCTTCGCTCCGCTCCGGATGGATGAAGATTGAAGACGCCGCCTGGATGTTGACTTCAATCCGATGGAAGACTTCTTCAGCGCCCCTTGGATGATGACTTCAATCGGATGGAAGACTTCTTCAGCGCCCCTTGTATGATGACTTCTGCCGCTCCGGATGTCTTCTTCTGTTCCATCGGTGGTCGGCTGGCTGAAGACGGCTAAAGGTAGGATGATCTTCAGGGGGGTAGTGTTAGGTTTATTTAAAGGGGGTTTGGGTTAGATTAGGGGTATGTGGGTGCTGGGTTTTAATGTTGGGGGGGGTTGTATTTTTTTTTTTTACAGGCAAAAGAGCTGAATTCTTTGGGGCATGCCCCGCAAAAGGCCCTTTTAAGGGCTGGTAAGGTAATAGATCTGTTAACTTTTTAATGTAGAATAGGGTAGGGCATTTTTTTATTTTGGGGGGCTTTGCTATTTTATTAGGGGGCTTAGATTAGGTTAAGTAGCTTAAAATTGTTGTAATATTTTTTAAATGTTTGTAACTTATTTTTTTATTTTTTGTAACTTAGTTTTTTTTATTTTTTGTACTTTAGTTAGTTTATTTAATGGTATTTAATTGTAGTTATTTGTAGGTAATTTATTTAATTAATTTAATGATAGTGTAGTGTTAGGTTTAATTGTAACTTAGGTTAGGATTTATTTTACAGGTAATTTTGTATTTCTTTTAGCTAGGTAGTAAAATAAATATAAATCCTAAAATAGCTACAATGTAATTATTAATTACATTGTAGCTATCTTAGGCCTAGATTTAGAGTTTGGCGGTAGCCGTGAAAACCAGCGTTAGAGGCTTGGGTTGGATGAAGATTTTGGAGCCAGGACCGATCGGTGATACCCGGTGAGGTGAAGACAAGGTAGGATGATCTTCAGGGGCTTAGTGTTAGGTTTATTTAAGGGGGGTTTGGGTTAGATTAGGGGTATGTGGGTGGTGGGTTGTAATGTTGGGGGGGGGTATTGTATGAGTTTTTTTACAGGCAAAAGAGCTGAACTTCTTGGGGCATGCCCCGCAAAGGGCCCTGTTCAGGGCTGGTAAGGTAAAAGAGCTTTGAACTTTAGTAATTTAGAATAGGGTAGGGCATTTTTTATTTTGGGGTCTTTGTTATTTTATTAGGGGGCTTAGAGTAGGTGTAATTAGTTTAAAATTGTTGTAATATTTTTCTTATGTTTGTAAATATTTTTTTATTTTTTGTAACTTAGTTCTTTATTTTTTGTACTTTAGTTAGTTTATTTCATTGTAGTTATTTGTAGGTATTGTATTTAATTAATGTATTGATAGTGTAGTGTTAGGTTTAATTGTAGGTAATTGTAGGTATTTTATTTAATTAATTTAATGATAGTATAGTGTTAGGTTTAATTGTAACTTAGGTTAGGATTTATTTTACAGGTAATTTTGTAATTATTTTAACTTTTTTAGCTATTAAATAGTTCTTAACTATTTAATAGCTATTGTACCTGGTTAAAAAAAATACAAAGTTACCTGTAAAATAAATATTAATCCTAAAATAGCTATAATATAATTATAATTTATATTGTAGCTATATTAGGATTTATTTTACAGGTAAGTATTTAGCTTTAAATAGGAATAATTTATTTAATAAGAGTTAATTAATTTCGTTAGATTTAAATTATATTTAAGTTAGGGGGGGTGTTAGTGTTAGGGTTAGACTTAGCTTTAGGGGTTAATACATTTATTAGAATAGCGGTGAGCTCCGGTCGGCAGATTAGGGGTTAATAATTGAAGTTAGGTGTCGGCGATGTTAGGGAGGGCAGATTAGGGGTTAATACTATTTATTATAGGGTTAGTGAGGCGGATTAGGGGTTAATAACTTTATTATGATAGCGGTGCGGTCCGCTCGGCAGATTAGGGGTTAATAAGTGTAGGCAGGTGGAGGCGACGTTGTGGGGGGCAGATTAGGGGTTAATAAATATAATATAGGGGTCGGCGGTGTTAGGGGCAGCAGATTAGGGGTACATAAGGATAATGTAAGTAGCGGCGGTTTACGGAGCGGCAGATTAGGGGTTAAAAATAATATGCAGGGGTCAGCGATAGCGGGGGCGGCAGATTAGGGGTTAATAAGTGTAAGGTTAGGGGTGTTTAGACTCGGGGTACATGTTAGGGTGTTAGGTGCAGACGTAGGAAGTGTTTCCCCATAGCAAACAATGGGGCTGCGTTAGGAGCTGAACGCGGCTTTTTTTCAGCTCAAACAGCCCCATTGTTTCCTATGGGGGAATCGTGCACAAGCACGTTTTTGAGGCTGGCCGCGTCCGTAAGCAACTCTGGTATCGAGAGTTGAAGCTGCGTTAAATATGCTCTACGCTCCTTATTTGGAGCCTAACGCAGCCTTTATGTGGACTCTCAATACCAGAGTTATTTTTATGGTGCGGCTAGAAAAAAGCCAGCGTTAGCTACGCGAGTCCTTAACGACAAAACTCTAAATCTAGCCGTTAGGGTTTATTTTACAGGTAAGTATTTAGTTTTAAATAGGAATAATTTATTTAAGTATAGTGTACTGTTAGGTGTAATTGTAACTTAGGTTAGTTTTTATTTTACAGGTAAATTTCTCTTTATTTTAACTAGGTAACTATGAAATAGTTATTAACTATTTAATAGCTATTGTACCTAGTTAAAATAAATTGAAAGTTGCCTGTAAAATTAAAATAAATCCTAAAATAGCTACAATATAATTATTATTTATATTGTAGCTATATTAGGGTTTATTTTAAAGGTAAGTATTTATTTTTAAATAGGATTAATTTTAGTTAATAAGAGTTATAATATTTAGATGTATTTAATTAATATTTAAGTTTGGGGGGTGTTAGGGTTAGGGTTAGACTTAGGTTTAGGGGTTGATAATTTTATTATAGTTGCGGCGGTGTAGGGGGGGCAGGATAGGGGTTCATAAATTTATTATAGGTGGCGACGGTGTAGGGGGGGCAGATTAGGGGTTAATACATTTAATATAGGTGGCAGCGGGGTCCGGGAGCGGTGGTTTAAGGGTTAAACAATTTTTTAATTGCGGCGGGGTACGGGATCGGCAGGATAGGGTTAATAAATTTATTATAGGTAGCAGCGGTATAGGGGGGCAGGATAGGGGTTAATAGGTATTATGTAGGTGGCGGCGGTTTAGGGGTTAATCAGTTTATTAGAGTGGCGGTGGGCTCCGGGAGCGGCGGTTTAGGGGTTAATACATTTATAAGAGTTGCGGCGGGGTCTAGGAGCGGCAGTTTTGGGGTTAATAACTTTATTTAGTTGCGGGGGGCTCCGGGGGCACCGGTATAAGGGGTAGAACAGTATAGTTAGTGTGGGTGCTTAGTGACAGCTTGTCAATAAAGCTGTAAAAAAGCCGAAGAGCAGCGAGATCGGATGAGTGATAACTATCACAGTCCGCTGCTCATCGCCCCGTACTTGGTGCGCGGCTTTTTGACAGATTTATTGATAACTTTGGAGAGCGTATTCCGGTCCGCGGCGGCGATGGTAGGCGAGCTTAGGCAGGCGTATTGGGGCCGACAATGGCAGGTAAGTAGGCACGTTGATAACTAGAGGCCAAGGTCTGTTTTTCTTTAGCCCAGGTAAGACGCTTCTGACGTTGTTTGTTGTTCAGGAGTGGCTTGACAAGAGGAATATGACATTTGAAGTCTATGTCCAGGATCCGTCTGTGTGTGGTGGCTCTTGATGCACTGACTCCAGCCTCAGTCCACTCCTTGTGAAAGTCCCCAACACTTTTGAATGGCCTTTTCCTGACAATCCTCTCCAGGCTGCGGTCATCCCTGCTGCTTGTGCACCTTTTTCTTCTACACTTTTCCCTTCAACATAACTTTCTATTAATGTGCTTTGATACAGGACTTTGGGAACATCCAACTTCTTTTGCAATTACCTTTTGAGGCTTTCCCTCCTTATGGAGGGTGTAAATGATGGTTTTCTGCACAACTGTCCGGTCAGCAGTCTTTCCCATAATTGTGATTCCTACTGAACCAGACTGAAAGACCATTTAAAGGCGCAGGAACCCTTTGCATGTGTTATGGCTTAAATAGCTGATTAGAGTGGGACACTTTGAGCCTAGAATATTGCACCTTTTCACAATATTCAAATTTTCTGAGATCACGGCTTGAACTATCTTGCTTTGCATGTAATGAGTCTATCTCATATATTAGTTTCACCTTTTAAGTTGCATTAGTGAAATAAATTAACTTTTGCACGATATTCTAATTTTTCGAGTTTCACCTGTACACTGTCTGGATTTAATATTGCATAAGCCGTTCTGGTGAACTGCTTGTGCAATGCCTCCCCCCGCAGATTCGCAGCCAATCAGCCGCTAGCAGGGGGTGTCAATCAACCCGATGGTATAGGATCGGGCGGATCGCAGACCACAGCCTCAGAGGCAGCGGACCAGTTAAGTTTATTTGATCGCATTTGGCGGTGAAATGGTAGCATAAAATATACCAAAAGGGGTGTAGATCAATATTTTGGGTTGTCTACTACACTACG